>NC_090265.1:1164534530-1164834530 GCF_040414725.1 Anabrus simplex
TACCATACTCTTTGCTGTGTGACTTTATTGAAAGAAAAGACACTGAATTTGGGGTTATATACGGAATTGTATGATAAAATGCGTTTTGAGGAACGAATTCTGCGCTAATGATGAGATACATATCGTTGTGTTTAATTAATATTGGAGGTTAAACGCGGTAATTGTGAATGTTAAAAGAATTAAATATGGGTTGGATTGAAGGTTAGTAGTAAGATAATGGAAGTGTGTATAGTATTTTAATTGATATATTGCGCAGATTATCAGGAAGTAAAGCATATATGATATATTTTATGTGCGATGTTGGAGCACATGTAATGCGATTACAGAATGTAAGTATGCCCCAGGGAGGAACCATAGCAAGGTATGGATAATAATAGTACGTATATTTTAATGAAGTGTGAAAGTGGTTTGACAATAATAACAACCGGTGATGGGTAAATGAATACATGATTATATCATATTCTGAATGAATGGATATTGCATGGGAGAACAAGCTTGTATGCAAGTAGTATGATAATGTAGTGTTGAAATATCCTTGTGTAGGCATTAGCACACCTATATATGATAAATGCTTATTGGCTGTATGTATATCGAGCTGGAATACGATACATAAGAAATTATTTAGCTAAAATAGGGAATTATTTGACATTTACGTAGGATATCATCGATGTTTTGTTAATATGAAATATTATTAAAGCAAATACTTAGTTAGGAGCCGTAATTTAAATGGCAATCGGACCGAGAAACTTAGTGCGTCATTCAATATTTCATTTTCTTTACTATGATCTGCACCAACGAACTCAGATAATTTTCAATGTAACTTAGGTCACTGATATTTAAATTCAGAATACATTATTCAAATTCAGGTCATTTCTGCGGTAACTTAAACAATGTTATGGTTGTATTTTTCGATGAAGGTATATAATTAACACCGTGAGTGATGGAATAATTTATTGATATACTGATTTTTTGACCATGATCTGAAGACTGTGATGTAATATACTTAAGTGACCAAATGTAATTTTAATGGGAAGATAATTCATTTCAGGAATATGTGACCTGGACTGTTAAGATGTAAACTTAGTTTAGGAATTAGGCAGCGCTGACCTTAAATATTTGATTCATTAATTAAAACATTTATTTATTAGATTGATAATCGAAAGCTTACGAGCCATACTTGATATTAACCATTTCTTTTGCGAATCTTGACAATTTAATAAATGTGTTTCTTGATTAGCTTTTTATATAATGAAGTGAGTTTTCATTTATATTGGTAATCAATAGTTGTACTTAGTAAGTAAGGTTCTCGTTGTGCGAACATATATTATTTTTTAAGGTTGACTGAAGTTTACGTTCACGAAAACTACTACTGGGCGTTGAGTTACGTAATTCTGAACCGCGTATGATACCGTTATTTCTCTTCGAACACACGTTAAACTAGACATAGAAAAATTAACCATTTTTCTGGAGGCATGGATACCCTGAGACATATATAACTGACTAGTTGGGAATTACTGTGGTTACCCTGACCCGTAGGGTGCAGTATAAATATTTGAGAATTATATTTAGGCCTTCCCCTACACTACCACTTCACTTAGCGTAAATAAAATTAATTATAACTTAAATTGTAGTGGCTCATTTTCCGACTTAGCATACCAATTTTCAATGAAATAGGACCACTAATAACGTAAATATTTAAAAATTAAATTTTAGGCCTTGCCGTAAACTACCATTTCACTCAGCGTGAATAAAATTATTTATAGGCTAGATTGTAGCGACGTATTCCTCTACTTTGCATACCAATTTTTATGAAGATAGGACTACTAAAACATAAATATTTGAAAATTAAATTTTAGGCCTTCCCCTAAACAACCATTTCTATCAGCGTGAATAAAATTATTTATGGCCTAGATTGTAGCGACTTATTTCCCGACTTTGAATACCGATTTTCATTAAATTCTCTTTGGCCGTTTTCTAGTGATTCGTGTACATACATACATACATACAGACAGACAGACAGACAGACAGACAGACAGACAGACAGACAGACAGACAGACAGACAGACAGACAGACAGACAGACAGACAGACAGACAGACAGACAGACAGACAGACAGACAGACAGACAGACAGACAGACAGACAGACAGACATTACGGAAAAGTAAAAAGTGCATTTCCTGGTTACTGTGGACATGGCCGATGTAGAAATACAATTCTTTTCAAATTCTGAGCAATGTACAGACAAAACTCTTATTTTATATATATATAGATAATACACTCAATATGTATCTCTCAGAAAGCAAACTAGCATAACTATTGTAAGCCAAGAAAGGATAAGTAGGATAAATACCTTGAGATTGAAGAAGTCATATTCAGTGACTCTAATTAGTCGTTTTCATTGACTATGAATTAATAATAATTTCGTGTGTCTTTATTTCTAGCCGAGTACAGCCCTTGTAAGGCAGACCCTCCGATGAGAGTGGGTGGCATCTGACATGTGTAGGGAACTGCGTGTTATTGTGGTGGAGGATGGTGTTATGTGTAGTGTGTGAGTTTCAGGGATGTTGGGGACAGCACACACCCCCAGCCCCCGAGCCATTAGAATTAACCGATGAAGGTTAAAATCCCCGACCCGGCCGGGAATCGAACCCGAGGCCCTCTGAACCGAAGGCCAGTACGCTGACCATACAGCCAACGAGTCGGACGACTCTGAACTATTTGTACGAGTCATCTCGTAGACCAACGTCTCCATCCTTCTTATTATTACTAGCAAATGTACCCGTGCTTCGCTACTGTATTCTACATTGTATACGGATATCGAAGTAAATTACTGTACATGGAGTGAATAAGACTTTTTTAAATTGTGTGTCTCTTATCGTTATCCAGAAACAGCAGGGGGAGGTTCCCATAAGTTGTTTCCAATGTAAAGTGCGAGTTGCGGAGTTGTGATGATAACGACAGGTTCACTTGCCTACTGCAATTCACAATCAAGTAGGTAAGTTTTCATTATAATGGAAGGCCCTATTACCTACTGCGTGGTCACAATCGATTTGGGAGTTTTCGTTACAATGGCAGGCGCCCTTTCCTACTTCAAGACAGATTACAGTTGGTAAGATTTTATTATAACAGCAGGCACCTTCCCTACTGCCAGTCAAAACTGAGTTGTGCTGTTATCATTATAATGACAGGCCCCTTTTCTTAATGACAGTCACACCGAGTTGGTGAGTTTCCATTATAATAGCAAGGCCACTATGCCTAATGCCAGTCACATTTCAGATGCCTAAATTTGTTTATAATGGCGGACTCAATTGCCTACTCCCAAACACAATCGGGTAGGTGAGTTTTGAACAAAATTGCATGCTCCCTTGACTTCTGCCAGTCAAATCCAGGAGGGAATTATTAAGTACAATGGTAGTCCCTCTTTACTAATGCTAGTTATAAAGGAGTTGGAGAAGGATCCTATTCCTACTGCCAGTCAAAGTCGATGTGGAGAGTAATGATTACAATAGCAGACGCCCTCCTGCTGAGAGTCATTATCGATGTAAAATATTAATTATAATGGCAAACACACTCTTCCTACATCGCTACAAATCGATTTCAATGAATATATCTAGATCGACATATGAAGTATCTGCATGTTTTACAATGTTGCAAACCTTTATTTACAGATTAACTGCTGCTAAACGATACATCATATCGGCAAACGGATTGTACCATAAGACGCCTCATTTAGCGGTATAAATGGCTGGTATTGAGCTATTTTCTCCTGATTCGTCTATTTATGAGTAAAGTTGAGTTAGAAACGTTGAATAGGTTGAAATTTGGGTAAGGATTTCTCACAGTAAATTTCTGTTTGGTACTAATGTGACAGCTACAAACATAGAATTTGCCTCACGTATGGATACTGGGTGCGCCAATGTTCGTGAAGAATTAGATGATTCTAGCCTTCATAAAAGTGATTCGAACTACGAATTATACGTGTACAAAGAACAACATATAGCCATAATCGAGAAATGGAGAAAATCTAACACATAATGAATAGAGATACGATGAAACGTCATAGGACCAAAGTTGTAGATCACTCCAAATTGAACTAAGATTGTGCCATGCGTTTTGTGAGACGACTTACCGCTTAGCCGCGAAATACCGAAGGTCTGCACCGACATTAAAATTGCCTCAATATTCCGATATTTTTTGGGGGTAAAAAATGCAATATTTAAAGATCTTGGAAGGTTTCCGTCGATTACAGGCCAAGGTATATAATTTTGCCAAAACTCCAATTTTCTAGTTCGTCTGACAGATTGTATCCCAATATTGCTTTCGGGCAAGGGAGGGGTGTTAAAAATGAGAACTTTCAGAAAACTATGGCTAAAAATGATGCAGATGATCATTATTACCCCTTAAACCGATAACTGTACGGAAATTTTGCCAAAATAATCGATGTACAGACGCATGGTCGTTACGATTTTATTTATATAGATGATAGATAAGCATGGGCATGTTTGTAAGTACAGACCTTCATTTCGAGATTTACTGCTTCTAAATGGTACATCATATTAACAAGCGGTTTAAACCATCAGGCGCCCCTTTTATCGCTCTACATGTTCGGTCATAAAACATTTTCTCGTATCTCCCATACTTATATGTTCGATTGAGTTACGTTGTTTGAATGGAGTTAAATTAGGGTACATTTTTATGATTTTACATTATTTTTCACATACTTATGTGGAAGCTAGAATCATGAAATTTGGTTCACAAGTAGCCATTGGTCGTGTCAATCCTTCCCTATAAGTGTGTCAAACTATGTAATATACATGTAAAAAGCACAAAATTTACGAACAACCGAGAAATACAACCAAATCTAACGTATAACGGAGAGAGAGAGACGACAAGAAGTTATAGGACCAATGTTGCAGATTGAACTGAGGTTGCGCCATCCGTTTTGTGAGATGACTTACCGTTTAGCCGCGAAATACCTCGAAACGAAGGTCTGCAACGACATTGAAATTGCCTCAAAATTCCGATATTTTTGGGGGGTAAAAGAAAAGGCAATATTTAAAGATCTTGGAAGCTTCCCGTCGATTACAGGCTAAGACATATAATTTTTACCAAAACTTCGGTTTTCCATCTCGTCTGGCATATTGTGCCTCAATCTTGTTTTGTGGAAGGGGAAGGGGTTTTAAAAATGAGAACTTTCAGGAAACTATAGCTAAAAATTATGCAGATGATCATTATTACCCCTTCGCCAAAATAATAAATGCACAGGCACACGATCGTTACGACTTTATTTATATAGATAGATAAGGCATCTGCTCCTCATACAATACCTTTTGGGCTATGTCCGCTGGACTTAGCCTGTAAAACCGACCGTTCATGATATCTCCCTTACTAATCCTCCTGTCGAAAAAATGCATATGAGAAAAAAAAATAGTTTTAGAATTGGATTTCCATCAAGGTTGGTCGATTTACAGTCAGGATGGTTTTGTATATATCGTGGGAGAGTAAAATCACTGTTTCGATTCCCTATAAACCCCTAGTCATTTCCGGGAATTTGAAATAGTATAGACCTTAAAATCTACCGTTGTACAGGTGGATGTTAATATGAAATTTGGTTGAAATATCTTCAGTATTCAAGTTTTAAGAAATACGCTGTATACGCACCCGCTCTTGAGTAAAGTCCGGTGGGACTTGTACCGAAAAACGGTCTGTTAATGATATCTCCCTAATTAATCCTCGTATCGAAATGATACACATGAGGAAAAGGTTTAGAAATTGATTTCTATTAAGGCAGGTAGATTTCCATTAAGTTTGGTTGTGTATATTTTGTGGGAGTGCAAAATCACTTATTCCTTTTCGCATAAACCCCCAGTCAGTTTAGGGATTTTGAAACAATCTTGGCCCTAAAACCTACTCGAGGACAGGGGAATTCCAAATATGAAGTTTGGTAGAAATATATCCAGTAGTTTTCAGGTTATAGACAAAAAACAAACAAACAAACAAACAAACAAACAAACAAACAAACAAACAAACAAACAAACAAACAAACAAACAAACAAACAAACAAACAAACAAACAAACAAACAAACAAACAAACAAACAAACAAACAAACAAACAAACAAACAAACAAACAAACACCAAAGGTAAAAAAATATGCAGACGGTCATTATTACACCTGAAATGAATAACTGTACAGAAATTTCGCCAAAATAGTCAGTGCACAGACACACGGTGGTTACGATTTTATTTATGCAGATGACAGATAAGCATGGGCACGTTTGTAAGTGTAGACCTTAATTTCTTTCTTTCTTTCTTTCTTTCTTTCTTTCTTTCTTAATCAGTTTACCCTCCAGGTTAGCTTCTCCCTCGGACTTAGCGAGGGATCCACCTCTACCGCCTCAAGGGCAGTGTCCTGGAGCTTCAGACTCTGGGTCGGGGGATACAACTGGGGAGGATGACCAGTAGCTCGCCCAGGCGGCCTCACCTGCTATGCCGAACAGGGGCCTTGCGGGGGATGGGAATATTGGAAGGGATTGATAAGGAAGAGGGAAGGAACCGCCCGTGGCTTTAAGTTAGGTACTATCCCGGCATTTGCCTGGAGGATAAGTGGGAAACCACGGAAAACCACTTCCAGGATGGCTGAGGTGGGAATCGAACCAACCTCTACTCAGTTGACCTCCAGAGGCTGAGTGGACCCCGTTCCAGCCCTCGTACCACTTTTCAAATTTCGTGGCAGAGCCGCGAATCGAACCCGGGCCTCCGGGGGTGGCAGCTAATCACACTAACCACTACACCACAGAGGCGGACCATTTCGAGATTTACTACTCCTAAATGGTACATCACATCAACAAGCGGTTCACACCATCAGACGTCCCTTTTATCGATCTACATGTTCGGTCATAAAAACTTTCTCGTATATCCCATATTTATAATTATGTTCGATTGAGTTACATTGTTTGAATGGGGTACATTTGGGTACATTTTTAAAATTTTGCATAATATTTCACATACTTATGTGGAAGCTAGAATAATGAAATTGGGTCACGTATGGCCATTGGTCGTATCAATGTGCGTGCCAAATTCGATGACTCTATCGTTCTTATAAGTGTGTCAAACTATGTAATATACGTGTAAAAGCACAAAATTTACGAACAATCGAAGATTACAGCCAAATCTGACGTATAACGGGGAGAGAGACGACAAAAAGTCATAGGACTAATGTTGTAGATGACTCCAAATTGAACTGAGATTGTGCCATCCGTTTTGTGACACGACTTACCGTTTAGCCGCAAAATACCTCGAAACAAAGGTCTGCACCGTCATTCAAAATTGCCTCCTTATTTCTATATTATTAGGGGATAAAAATGAAAAAATAGAGATCTTGGAAGTTTTTCGTCGGTTACAGGCTAAAATGTATAATATTGCCTAATTTCAATTTTCTAGCTCGTCTGGCAGATTGTGGCGCAATCTTGATTATGGGCGTGGCATTGGGGGGGGGTAACATTGTTTACTTTCAGGAAACTATAGCTAAAAATATGCAGATGGTCATTATTACCCCTTAAACGGATAGCTGTGCGAATATTTGGCCAAAATAATCAATGCACAGACACACTGTCGTTGCGACTTTATTTATATGGATAGATAAGGAATCTGCTCCACGTACAACACCTTTTGGGCTAAAACATGGCGGAACCAATCAGAATGAAGCACTCGTTGGCTACACTGTACATATAGAGTCACTGTAGTATAGACTATAGAGTCAAACATGCATGCCAATTGAGTGGATACGCGGAAACTCTTTTGTTCCAAGTTCTTGTAAAGTAGCAGCAGGTCGCCTGGAATATTGTAACATCTATCTTTCAAAATTATGTTATACTGAAGTCTTACCAGTTCTCTTTGAAATTTGACTGGAGAATGCTCAACATTTACAGAAAAAGGTTTGATTCAGGGACATTTATTCCATATTTCTAAACCATTGTCGAGTTGTTTACGGGCTTGGCAGTTACTATCAGTGTTACAATCCGACAAGTCATTTGATTTCAAAGATGTGAATTCCTCAAAATTCTTCTCCTGTAATTGCTTTCCGAACAACGAAGTTTCCACCATAAAAGCACGAACTCTCTCCCTCGCAGGACCAATAAACACTTATTTGTCTTGAAAAGAAACATTTAAATCACTAAAGTGGTTTGTAATGTCCACTAAAAGAGCAAGGTCAGCAACCCAGCGTGTGCGTTCTTACATCACAACAGTGACGAGGCAGCGTCCTCAAACGCTGAGTTGGATTGGCCTGCGTAAGCCTACGAATGAAGGTGTATGAGAGGGTAAAACTGCACTTCAACCAATAGTCAACTTAGCAGCACTGTGTTTCACATACTAGAGGTGGCAGATATATGACCAATCACATGGATAGTGTCGTATAAAGAACATAACTGACCTGAAACTAGGATCGTTAATGAACCGACAAGGCGCCATTCCATTTATCCAATATCAACACTAACGACCAACTTCTTCCCCAAGTTGCATTTTCCAATTTAAATAGCGTATGATATTTGACATAATACTGTATTTTCTGTATTTTTCTGTATAATTCGTAAATAAACATATAAATAAATAAATAAATGGAAAATGACCGCCTAATCGCAAGTAGGACATTCAGTTAGGCACTCGCCTTGTATGCTCAAGGCTGCGAGATCGAATCCCAAAAGAGTCGCTTAGCATTGCAGAGTAATTGAATGCGAACCATCTGTGATTTCAGATTTACTGACACAATAATGAACTACTTTTCACGGAAAAATGAAGCATGGCACTTCTTATGATCTATAATTTGTGAATGCGCATTCGCCACACACTATTCTTAGACAGAATGTGCGTTCGTGAGAGAGAGACAGAGAGACATACCACTACATTATAGATTGTTATGCCTTTCAGCCTTCAATATGCAAGCCACTGTAAATTAACTAAGCACCTCCACAATCCTCTATTTGTAACTAGCTCTGTCACCCTGTTTAGCCCCACACCATCATTAAATCATTAAAAAGTGAGTCTACTCAACGTTGTCTTGGTATCGCTCTAGTTCTCTTACCTTCCATATCCGAATCCAATATTCAATCCTTCCCCATTCGCCTCACAAGATCCCGTTACCGAAGGCGGTCTATGCGTACAGCTTCATCCATCGAGTTTATTACTATCATTATCTCCTCATTTCGAATACTCTCTTGCCGTTATTCCCACCAATTTCCACCGGCAATCATTCTCGCTACTTTCATATCTGTTACTTCTAAATCGTAATTAATATAGGGCCTATTCTGGGTCCAGCCGGCCTTACGTCGGCAGTTGCAGAGTGGGTTTCGGCTGGTCCGACAGCTCTGCACTCCGACCGACCAACCGAGCAGAGGAGGGGTGTCCGTGACTCTGTCGTGGCTCTACGCTTCTGCATTCGGGAGACGGAGACGCCATCCTCGGCTGTCCTGAGAATGGGTTTCCGTGGTTTTCCATTCTCCTGTACTAAGGCGAATGCCGGGACAGTTCCTAGTATAGGCCACGACCGCCAACACTCTCACCTTCTCTGCACATCTCCTTCATCGTAACAAATCTCCTAGCCTGAGAGACGGCGTCACCGTCTAAGAGGCCCGCCTCCCCCTTCAGGGGAGGAATGAAAGCATTTTAGTAGTAATAGTACCCAGCCTTTACTCCCGTACATCAAAGTCGGTCTGAGAACTCAATTCATTCTTACAGAAAACCGTTGATCGCAGCTGCGAGCTCACTTCATTAGTTCTGTTGCACTTTGATTGAACTTGACTTAGTATAGTACCATCCTGGGAGAATACACATCCCAAATCTTGAAATAATCCACCTGTTCTAATTTCATATTCCCTTCCTCGCATAAAATATTTCTACGTTTCGTTACGATTGACATCACCTACAGTACTGGACATACTGCTTTTCAAGTCATACTGGCTGCAGTTATTTTCTGTTCAGAATGGAACCTTGCAGCCCAGTTTGTTATTTAGACCAAGTCACCGGCATAAGCCAGACTGCTTAGTACATTTGCACCAAACTGAATCCTTCTCTCATGTTTTGTACCTTTCAGTAAGTGATCCATGTAGTCTATTCCATGAACGACAAAGGTGAAAGATTACAGCCGTGTGTAGCCCCCGTAACTACTTTTAACCAAGAACTCATTCCACTATAAATTCTCATTGCAGCTCGATTATCCCTATGCCTTTCTGCCTGTAATAACGTACCCCTAATCCCATAATCCCTCAGTACGGCTAATATCATTTCCCATGATACTCTGTCATACACCTTCTCATAGATCTACGAAACATAAACATAACTGTTTATTCCTCTTGTAGCATTCTTGAATTATTTGATGCACGCTGAAAATCTGGACCTGAATGTCTTCTGTCTAACTTACTCTCTCCCACCGATTTCACCTTCCTTTACAAAATCCCTTTGAACACCTTGTCTGGCATACTAACCCATGAAATACTTCGACCGAGCGAGTTGGCTGTGCGGTACGGGCCATATAACTGTAGGCTGCGAGTTCGAATTCCACCATAGTGACCCTCGTTGAACTTCGCGTAGCTGCTGGACGGTCTCACTCCCGATGAATGACTCGTCACGGACTATCGACCGTCTCGAACTGCTTAGTTTCACTCGTGGTAGACCCACACAAGACTGATTCACTACCGAATGACTGGCGTGCTTCAGTTGCGATCTTTATAAAGGTCCGTACAAGATCCTCAGTAGCTCGCACTACCGTATCATTCTGGACACCTAGTCCATTGTTCAGATTCTAGCTTTGTTCCTTGTCGCGGGTCCTAACAATTGACCAGTTGCTCGCTGCTGGCCCAGTCTACATGTTCATAACTGCATCGCAGTTATCATCTCTCGCTCGCATTATTGCTGACCGTCCCACACTCGGCCTTGGCAGTCACGATATTTTGAAACAAATTTCACTTAAAGTAATTCTAACGTTCACTTAAGTCTGATATCCCCGGTCTAATATGTGCACTGGGTTTAAAAATACAGTCGACTCTCGATAATTTGACACTCGTTAATTTGAATCTCTCGATAATTTGAAGTTTTCTCCTTGTCCCTTGAAAAATACTCGATAAAAATTGAAAAAAATCAATGTTATTTGGTCCCCTCGGTAATTTGAAGTTGTAGGAATGGCATCTTGCTCGCCGACATTCTATAATTTGAAGTCGGGCTTCCCTACTCTCCATAATTTGAAGTCGGTGATTACAGTATGTATTGTTATCGTGCACAGACCTGTCGTTTGTTTACATCAATAATGACATGTATGAGTGAGTTTGCAGTCGTGAGTCTTCTTTCAAACGTTAAAGTGTGGTACAGTATGTTAACGTTTGATTTGTAATTTTTAAGCATCACAATGAGTTCAAGAAAGAACAAGTGTCTTTCCGTAAGTGAAAAAAAGCGTGTGATTCAAGCTGTGGAGGATGGACAAATAAAAAAAATCATGTCGCCAAACAGTTCGGTATTTTACCATCAATATTGTCGATGATTTTGAAAAATAAAGATCGCGTCACCGAAAGTGCCCTAAGTGCGAGTAGAAAAAGGTCACGTCAGCGTGAATTTCCCCGTCTTGAAGAGTGCTTGCTTAAGTGGATTCGCCAGTGTAGAGGACAAAACGTTCCCCTGGGCGGTTTCGTGTTAAAGGAAAAAGCCAAGTCTTTTGCGCAGTCTCACGGGATTAAAGGATTTGCAGCAAGTGAGGGGTGGCTTTCAAATTTAAAAATCCGACACGCCATCACATTTAAAAAGATCTGCGGAGAGAGCGCCAGCGTGCATAGTTCCATTTGTTCCGAATGGACTGACGAACTAAATGAACTTTTGAATGGCTATGACCCAAGGAACATATTCAACACAGACGAAACCGGGCTTTTTTATAAATGTCTTCCTGATCGCACCCTGACGTTCAAAGACGAGAAGTGTCATGGAGGGAAACTGAGCAAGGAAAGAATGACTGTCCTTCTAGCATGTAACATGGACGGATCTCAAAAGTTGAAACCACTCATTATAGGGAAATCTGCCCAACCACGCTGCTTCAAAGGAATAAAATCGTTGCCCACAGCTTATCGGCCAAACAAAAAGCATGGATGACGACGGAGTTGTTTAATGAATGGCTGACCTCGGTTAACAGTGACATGAAAAAGGAAAAACGCAAAATCTTGCTGTTTTTGGACCATTGCATCATGCATAATAACCCACCAACATTAGACCACGTAAAATTGATTTTCTTTCCACCCAACACGACATCAAGATTGCAACCATTAGACCAAGACATTATTCAAAATTTTAAAACTCTCTACCGCAGAGAAATTGTTTCTCTTGTGCTGGATAGCATCGAAAAAGGTGAGAAGGCGAATATAACAGTTTTGACCGCTATAATCATGACTGATAAGGTCTGGAAAAATGTCAACTCTATCACCATTTATAACTGCTTCAAAAAGTGCGGGTTTAAGCAAACCGAAAACGTGGAACAGTCATCAGAGCCGCCAAAATTTACGAATTTTGACTCAGGATGGGGACTTCCACCTAACTGTGGAGAGTTAACGTTTGAGGATTACGTTCAAGTTGACGATGACATCGGTGTCCACGGTGCCCAAACCGATGCTGAACTGTTGGATTTAGCTTCTCTGGATGAGGACGAGGAAGAAAACGAAGAAGAACAACCGCCAATTCCAGTCACATTGAGCGAGGCAAGAACAGCTCTTACTACCATACGCTCCTACGCCCTCAGAACGGACACAAGTGACGATTTCTTCTCAGCTCTCACCACTATCGAAAATTCATTGGAACATGATAGATGGAAGTCGCTCACTCAAAAGAAAATTACGGACTTTTTTCAAAATGAACATTTCTGTATGAACATTCAAATGAACATTTACTCTATGAACATTCAAATGAACATTTCTGTATGAACATTTCATAATTGTACAAATGGTGTGAAAGAAATGATTAAGTATAAGTGAAACTCTTGTTTATTTGAATTTTTCCCTCCCTCCCTCTTGGTTACTTGAACTCCTATTATTTTGAACTCTCGGTAAATTGAACTTTTTCTCTGGTCCCTTGAGTTGAGGGAAACGGGATGGCATAGGGAGCGGTGATAAGGGAACAGGGAACTGGAAATTAAGTAGGGATGACATAAAATTGTTAGTGTTGAACTGTAGAAGTATTGTAAGGAAAGGAATAGAATTAAGTAATTTAATAGATATATATTTACCAGATATTGTAATAGGAGTTGAATCATGGCTGAGAAATGATATAATGGATGCAGAAATTTTCTCACGGCACTGGAGTGTGTATCGTAGAGATAGGATAGGAAGGGTGGGAGGGGGAGTGTTCATTCTGGTGAAAGAAGAATTTGTAAGCTACGAAAAAGTTAAAGATGAGACACATGAAATTCTAGGTGTAAGGCTCATTTCTAAAGATAATAGGCAACTTGATATATGTGGAGTGTACAGATCGGGAAAGGGTAGCACTGACGCGGATTCGGAATTATTTGATAGGATAGTGAGCTATGTGGGAAACGACATGGAAAGAAATGTGATTGTAGCGGGAGATCTGAATTTGCCAGATGTCAATTGGGAAGGAAATGCGAACGACAGGAAGCATGACCAACAAATGGCGAATTTAATATGGGAAGGACAGCTGATTCAGAAAGTGATGGAACCAACCAGAGGGAAAAATATCCTGGATGTGGTGCTGATAAAACCAGATGAGCTCTATAGGGAAAGTGAAGTAATAGATGGTATTAGTGATCATGAAGCTGTTTTTGTGGTAGTTAAAAATAAATGTGATAGAAAGGAAGGTCTTAAAAATAGGACTGTTAGGCAGTACCATATGGCTGATAAAGCAGGCATGAGGCAGTTTCTAAAAAGTAACTATGATCGGTGGAAAACGGTAAATAAAAATGTAAACAGACTCTGGGATGGGTTTAAAGAAATTGTTGAGGAATGCGAAAACAGGTTTGTACCATTAAGGGTGGTAAGGAATGGTAAAGACCCACCTTATTATAATAGAGAAATAAAGAGACTAAGAAGGAGGTGCAGACTGGAAAGAAATAGAGTTAGAAATGGCTGTGGAAGTAAGGAGAAATTGAAGGAACTTACTAGAAAATTGAATCTAGCAAAGAAGGCAGCTAAGGATAACATGATGGCAAGCATAATTGGCAGTCATACGAATTTTAGTGAAAAATGGAAGGGTATGTATAGTTATATTAAGGCAGAAACAGGTTCCAAGAAGGACATTCCAGGAATAATTAATGAACAAGGGGAGTGTGTATGTGAGGATCTTCAAAAGGCAGAAGTATTCAGTCAGCAGTATGTAAAGATTGTTGGTTACAAGGATAATGTCGAGATAAAGGAGGAGACTAAGGCCAAAGAAGTAATAAAATTTACATGTGATAACAATGACATTTTCAATAAGATACAAAAGTTGAAAACTAGAAAAGCGGCTGGAATTGATCAGATTTCTGGGGATATTCTAAAGACAATGGGTTGGGATATAGTACCATATCTGAAGTACTTATTTGATTATTGTTTGGTCGGAGGAGCTATACCAGATGAATGGAGAGTTGCTATAGTAGCCCCTGTGTATAAAGGAAAGGGTGATAGACATAAAGCTGAAAAGTACAGGCCAGTAAGTTTGACATGCATTGTATGTAAGCTTTGGGAAGGCATTCTTTCTGATTATATTAGACATGTTTGTGAAATTAGAGTAGGTGAAGCTTTATCTGACCCTGTAATAATTAAGAGGGGAATTCCTCAAGGCAGTATTATCGGAACTTTATGTTTTCTTATATATATATATATATATAAACTAGCAAGATACCCGTGCTTCGCTACGGTATTATACTGAAATTTATAATTGAATGCTTATGGTTTTAGATATATAATCCGCCGAAATTCGCGATCTGACTCGTTTTCTGCGAGAATCCTCCAAAATTCCCGATCTGACTCGTTTTCTATTATTTTACAGCACGCTTCCTCCCATTTTTCAATATTCCTTTCCAACAATCGATTTCGTACTTCCCGGGCTAGGCTCAGGTATTCCTCCTGGTCAGTTGGGTCCGTATATCTTTGCCATCTTTTCCGTTAATCATTTTTAATATGGATAAAATCCTTCAGGAGATCCGGCGTGGTGTCATATTGGGTGATTTGGCGGCACTGAACCCGCGGCCGGACTGCATTCTTAGTCATTACCCGTCCAGGAGCCGTTGCCAGCGCGGTCCGCACATTTGACGACGGTCCGGAACATTATTATTATTATTATTATTATTATTATTATTATTATTATGTGTTGCTGGAATGGCTGATGACAGGGAAAACCGGAGTATCCGGAGAAAACCTATCCCGCCTCCGTTTTGTCCAGCACGAATGTCACATGGAGTGACCGGGATTTGAACCACGGAACCCAGCTTTGAGAGGCCGGAGCGGTGCCGCCTGAGCAACGGAGGATCCTTATAAGTACATTAATAACAGTAAAATCAATTGGTCTCACCTCCTTCTACACCCCACCGCCGTTAAGTTTATTTACCGCCACCTCCCCCCCCCCAAAAAAAAAATTAAAAGAAGGCTTGTTTCTTTATGTTTAAGGGAGATTCCAAACACCAATGTTCACGTCTATTACCTTCAGTTTTGAGATATAAGTATCCCCATAAAAGTAATTTACTTTTTTCACTTCATTTCACACTACTCCCCCCCCCCTAAGTGAACTTTCCCGAAAAAAATACTTGTTTCTTTAATAGTAAAGGATCTTCTAAATACCAATTATCACGACTCTAACTTCTTCAGTTTTTGATTTTTGTGTCCTCATGAAAGGAATTCAACTCCTTTACACTCCCGCCCTCCAAGATAGTTTCCCGCCCAAAACGCGTTTTTCTTTGTTTTTAAATGAGATCCAAATACGAATTTTCACATCTGTAATAACTTAATTTTTATTAGATGTATGTATTCTCATACAATTAAGCCAATTAATTTTTCAATTCTTTCACCCCCCCCCCCCGCTTCATTGGATTTTTAGAGAGTACGTGTATTTTTACTTTTAAAGCAGATTGAAAATATCAAATTTCACGTCTGTAAAATCTGCATTTTTGATATATCAGTAGCCTAATTAAAAGAATTCAACACCAGTTTCAGTCACTTTTACCCCCCCCCCTCCACCCAGGTGATATTTCCGAAAACTAAAAATACACGTTTCTTTATGTTTAATAGAGATAAAAAAATACCATTTTTCACTTCTGTAACATGTTAAGTTTTTTAGATATACTGTAAAAATTCTCATTTCAAAATTTCACCCCTTTTGAGTTCCCCTTAAGTGGAGTTTCCAAAAACAAATCACCTATGTTTCTTTACATTTACAGGAGATTCCAAACACCCACTTTTTACGTCTGTAACATTTTACGATTCCAAGATATTCTGTAGATATAGTCTTTCAAAAAATTCACCCCAATTTGTCACTCCTGTTTAACCGCCATTAAATGGATTTTCCAAAAACTAAAAAATACGTGTTTCTTTATTTTTAAAGGAGATCCCATATACAAATTTTCAGTTCTGTAATATCTTTTGTTTCTGAGATATATGTATTCTCATTAAAGGCATTCAACCCATTTTTCCCCCTTTTACACCCCTCCTATTGCGATTCACAGGAAACAAAAAAATATGTGTTCCTTTATTTTTAGAGGAGATTCTAACTACCAAATTTTACATCTGTAAATTTTAAAGTTTTAAGATGTAGACACACTCATTTTAAAAAATTCACCCCCCCCTTTTCACCCCCAACATTTGGATTTTCCAAAAACGAAAATATACGTGTTTCCTTACTTTTAAAGTAGATCCCAAATACCAATTTTCAAGTCTGTAATATCTTCAGGTTCTGAAATATAAGTAGACTCATGAAAAGCATTCGACCCCTTTCTCAACCTTTTCTTCCCTTCTTATTAGGGTTTTCCGAAAACAAAATATAAGTGTTTCTTTATTTTTAAAAGAGATTTTAAATACCAATTTTCACATCTATAACCTTTACAAGTTTTGAGATATAGATACACTCATTTTAAAATATTACCCCCTTTTCACCCCCTCCCTTAATTGGATTTTCCAGAAACAAAAAATACGTGTTTCTTTATTTTTAAAGGAGATCCCAAACACCGATTTTCAGGTCTGTAATATCTTCAGTTTCTGAGATATAAGTAGCCTCATTAAAGGCATTCAACCCTTTTTCCACCCCTTTTCACTCCTCCTATTGCGATTTTCCGAAAACAAAAAAAATACGTGTTTCTTTATTTTTAATGAAGATTCTAAATACCAATTTTTACTTCTGCAAACTTTAAAAGTTTTGAGATATAGATTCACTCATTCTAAAAATTCACCCCCTTTTCACCCTCCCATTAATTGGATTTTCCAAAAACAAAAAAATACGTGTTTCTTTATTTTTAAAAGAGATCAAAAGTACCAATTTTCAGGTCTGTAATATGTTCAGTTTCTGAGATATAAGTACCGGTATCCTCATTAAAGGCATTCAACCACTATTTCACCCTTTTTCACCCCTCCCATTGGAATTTTCCGAAAACAAAAAAATACGTGTTTCCTTATTTTTAAAGGAAATTCTAAATACCAATTTTTACATCTGTAAACCTTTAAAGTGTTGAGATATAGATACACTCATTTTAAAATTTCACCCCCTTTTTCACCCCCTTAGAGACGGAATATCCAAAAATCCTCTCTTAGCGAGCACCTGCATCGTATTATGAATGTATCCTCAAAATTTCATTTCTTTATGTCAAGTAGTTTTGGCTCGGCGATGATGAATCAGTCAGTCAGTCAGGACAAGTTACTTTATATATATATAGATGATATGAGTAAAGGAGTGGAATCGGAGGTAAGGCTTTTTGCGGATGATGTTATTCTCTGTAGAGTGATAAATAAGTTACAAGACTGTGAGCAACTGCAACGTGACCTCGAAATGTTGTGAGATGGACAGCAGGCAATGGTGTGTTGATAAACGGGGTTAAAAGTCAGGTTGTGAGTTTCACAAATAGGAAAAGTCCTCTCAGTTTTAATTACTGCGTTGATGGGGTGAAAGTTCCTTTTGGAGATCATTGTAAGTATATAAGGAAAGATCTTCATTGGGGTAATCACATAAATGGGATTGAAAATAAAGGGTACAGATCTCTGCACATGGTTATGAGGGTGTTTAGGGGTTGTAGTAAGGATGTAAAGGAGAGTGCATGTAAGTCTCTGGTAAGACCCCAACTAGAGTATGGTTCCAGTGTACCGGGCGAGTTGGCCGTGCGCGTAGAGGCGCGCGGCTGTGAGCTTGCATCCGGGAGATAGTAGGTTCGAATCCCACTATCGGCAGCCCTGAAGATGGTTTTCCGTGGTTTCCCATTTTCACACCAGTCAAATGCTGGAGCAGTACCTTACATAAGGCCACGGCCGCTTCCTTCCAACTCCTAGGCCTTTCCTATCCCATCGTCGCTATAAGACCTATCTGTGTCGGTGCGACGTAAAGCCCCTAGCAAAAAAAAAGGTTCCAGTGTATGGGACCCTCACCAGGATTACCTGATTCAAGAACTGGAAAAAATCCAAAGAAAAGCAGCTCGATTTGTTCTGGGTGATTTCCGAGAAAAGAGTAGCGTTACAAAAATGTTGCAAAGTTTAGGTTGGGAAGAATTGAGAGAAAGAAGAAGAGCTTCTCGACTAAGTGGTATGTTCCGAGCTGTCAGCGGAGAGATGGCGTGGAATGACATTAGTAGACGAATAAGTTTGAATGGCGTTTATAAAGGTAGGAAAGATCACAATATGAAGATAAAGTTGGAATTCAAGAGGACAAACTGGGGCAAATATTCGTTTATAGGAAGGGGAGTTAGGGATTGGAATAACTTACCAAGGGAGACGTTCCATAAATTTCCAATTTCTTTGAAATCACTTAGGAAAAGGCTAGGAAAGCAACATATAGGGAATCTGCCACCTGAGCGACTGCCCTAAATGCAGATCAGTATTGATTGATTGATTTATCGAGAATCGACTGTAATAGTGTTATTGGCTTTACGTCCCACTAACTACTTTTACAGTTTTGGAGACGCCGATGTGCCAGAATTTAGTCGTGCAGGAGTTCTTTTACGTGCCAGTAAATCTACCGACACGAGGCTGACATATTTGTGCACCTTCAAATACCACCGAAATGAGCCGGGATCGAACCTACCAAGTTGGGGTCAGAAGGCCAGGGCCTCAACCATCTGAGCCACTCAGTGCGGCGCGTTGGGTTTAGCCTGTTCGGACAAGCAAATGGCAAACGAAAGGAAAGTTGGAATGCTTTTATAGTTCAGCTCTGATGTATTTAGCGAGCTTAATCTGGCAGTCTATTAGTTAATAACAATGTTGTAGTCCTTCCAAATGATTTCAACAAATTTGTTTCACAGGAGTTCTTTAACGATTCGGAATCCCATGGCACAGATTGTCGTACTATAATGTCTTTAAATCACCGAACTCAGTCAGGACCAAACTTGGAAATAAAAAGACGACTGGGCCAAATTATTGATTTCCCGAAAGGTGTTGTGGGAGTTATAACATTTATGTGGAACATGGTGGTAGCCTCCGTGGCTCAGGCGGCAGCGCGCCAGTCTCTATCTGCTGGGTTCCGTGGTTCAAATCCCGGTCACTCCATGTGGGATTTGTGCTGGTCAAAGCGGAGGCGGGACAGGTTTTTCTCCTGGTACACCGGTTTTCCCTGTAATATTTCACTCCAGCAACAATATAATTTCATTTCATCTATCATTCATTAATCATTACCCCAGAGGAGTGCGACAGTCTTCGGCAGCCGGCACAATTCCTATCCTCGCCGCTAGATGGGGGCCTTCATTAATTCCATTCCTGACCCGGTCGAATGACTGGAAACAGGCTGTGGATTTTCATTTTCATGTGAAACATGGTCTTTACTGGCCAGTTAGAATATGAATAAACTTACAACCATTATAAGCAAGCGAGGATAATCTGTTGCGCTGCACTTAACCAAAAGTGCTTAAGGAAGCCTCACAACCGAGAAAGGGAACTGAAAGCCGTCGTATTATTGGCATGAGGGAATGTAATGATTTTTGTTCGAGAAACCGCTGTTTGTGCGGAGCATAGAATATGCAAGAAAGGCTCGGGCAATAATAATAATAATAATAATAATAATAATAATAATAATAATAATAATAATAATAATAATAATAATAATAATATTGTGGACATTTTTGTCAAACAACATAGTTGTTGATGTAGGTATTTGTCAGACGAATCTGCTCCATTGCCGGCTTGAATGGAGGTCTACCGAGCTCGGTAGCTGCAGTCGCTTAAGTGCGGCCAGTATCTAGTATTCGGGAGATAGTAGGTTCGAACCCCACTGTCGGCAGCCCTGAAAATGGTTTTCCGTGGTTTCCCATTTTCACACCAGGCAAATGCTGGGGCTGTACCTTAATAAAGGCCACGGCCGCTTCCTTCCCATTCCTAGCCCTTCCTTGTCCCATCGTTGCCATAAGACATATCTGTGTCGGTGCGACGTAAAGCAACTAGAAAAAAAAAGAATGGAGGACTGGCGTAGGCCTACTCTAGCTTGTTGAACTACGTCAGCTGTGAAAAGTATGTTGTTGTATGTTGCGTATTCACCTGAAGGCCGGTCCGATCCCCAACAGCTCCGCCACCAGCCGCCATAGATGGCCTAGGCGACACTGAAGAGGTATACTAGGGAAATGAGGAGTGAGGTAGTTTCCCGTTGCTTTCCTCACTGGGCCAGAAATTGCTATTACATAACAGCCTGCCAAGCCCACTGAAATGCATGCACCAACCGACCCTATGAGTAACATTTTCACACCATTCATAACAGGGGCTGGTTGCGTAAGGAATGACATTACTAGCATCGCATCATACCTCAGTCACTTTCATATTATCAAAGCCAAGGATAAGACTGAGACATGCGTATGGCTTTTAGTGCCGGGAGATCCCAGGACGGGTTTGGCTCGCCAAGTGCAGGTCTTTTGATGTGACTCCCGTAGGCGACCTTCGCGTCGTGATGAGGATGAAATGATGATGAAGACAACACATACACCCAGCCCCCGTGCCAGGGAAATTAACCAATGATGGTTAAAATTCCCGGCCCTGCCGGGAATCGAACCCGGGACACCTGTGACCAACGGCCAGTACGCTAACCATTTTACCGGGCGAGTTGGCCGTGCGCGTAGAGGCGCGCGGCTGTGAGCTTGCATCCGGGAGATAGTAGGTTCGAATCCCACTATCGGCAGCCCTGAAAATGGTTTTCCGTGGTTTCCCATTTTCACACCAGGCAAATGCTGGGGCTGTACCTTAATTAAGGCCACGGTCACTTCCTTCCAACTCCTAGGCCTTTCCTATCCCATCGTCGCCATAATACCTATCTGTGTCGGTGCGACGTAAAGCCCCTAGCAAAAAAAAAAAAAAGCTAACCATTTAGCCATGGAGCTGGAGAACAGATCAATGAAAGTAACAAACTTGATCTAGCCCATACCAGAAGACAAAGTGAACAGTAACACTAGGTCTCACCAGCAACCATAAATACTATTATTTTTGGGATTAATTCTCTTTGGCCTCTTCTGAGGCTACTTAATGTGCCCGGATCCAGGCTTCAATGGTACGTCGAGTGGTTTTGGGCAGGCCTGTCCAGACTTTGCGCACCAACACGCTGATAAGCTGTGCTGCGCGCCGAGTCCCAACCAAGTCGATTGCGCTCAACTGGCACCATAGCGTAGAAGGATCTCAGCGTGCGGCATTCGAATGCATTTTGTGGAAGACTCATATTTTCGTCGCCATAAGACCTATCTGTGTCGGTGCGACGTAAAGCCACTAGAAGAGAAAGGAAGTCCCATAATAATAATTTTCTTTTCTTGGCGTTTTTGAGTACTGCCCTAAAAGTTATTGTACCGTTTACAAAATACCTCTTTTGAACGTCGAATTACTGCAACATAGTTATATAAGTCTAAGTCCTAGCCACTGTTCCAACAGTACAAGTTTTGTCTTGAACGCCTCAATTTTATCAAATATCTCTGTAATCAGATGGTCATTATGTTGCATAGATTAAGTTGAGAGCGTTGCGGTGACCCATAATGTCAGAAAGAAACCCTTAATTTGAAATCCAGCCAGGATCGTAATGTGTTTTACTGATGTTCCGTTCATCTCCAAAAATGTTTTTATTCTCTCAAGTGGAAACTTGCCATCGGACCTCGCAATGATAGGACATTTCGTCGTACTCCGCATTCACAGATGCAAGGCATTTCTTGAATTTACAACGTTTGAGGCATTGAAACCTAAGAAAGTTCAGAGTGCGGACAACATCCATTACCTCTCCCATTTTCACCGCCTTTCCACAAAGTGTTTCCTGACAGTGCACTGACGATACGAACGTGATGCCCAAAGTACCTGTTTTAGCTCTTTATTTAATGAAGCCAATTTACTGTACTAGCATGGCCGTTGCACCGTTATGGTCACGAAGAGCTTCCATCCTATCTACAACATCCACCTTAACCTGAAAAATATCGGCACCGGTGGTAGTGTCTCTGCGAGGAACAACATCTGGTAACTTCTCGGTCGCGCGAGGGCCGTCGTTAATCCTGAGTGCACAAATCGAGCGATAGGTCGGTAGATTCATCCAAGGCAAGCGAATATGTACCAAATTTTCCACATTTCTCCGTAATCTTCATTTGTACATCTCGGCCATGTCAGTGATGTGACATGTTACTTTCTGATGAGAGTCTGATGCCGTTACATTGTCCAGCATTACAGTATTTCAAAAAATCATCTTCCGAAAATGGCTTGGCTAATTCAGTGATTTTTTACGAATATTTTCTAGTTCGCGTGGAGAGATGGACTCAATATTTCAGGTTGCTGTGAACAGACATGCACCACGACATATTAGCAAAAGCACTACACGCATGTCGGAGGCCACGAGGTTGATAACACGCATGAAATCAATTAAAAAGATAAATAAAGATAAAAATAGAAAATACAGTAACATACGCGATGAAAACCACTTACTACGTACCTCGCGGTGTGAGGTCAACTGTAACGCCTTCTTACATCCTCTCAGCTTCATTTCATGATCAACTCCTAGTAGAACGCCGTAGGTCTCCTTGCTTTTGATTATAAAGCCGTTCCAGGGAATATTTCTTCAAATTTAAAATAACGAGTTTACAATAAATAGATATAGCGTTTTCGCAATTTGAAATGCAAAAATAATCACCTTTCACTCCTATTTGAAGATTGACGACTCTCTGTATCTTTTCAAGACTTACCATAGTTGAAATGCTACCATCAAACACACAATTTTCGCCCTATCGCAAGCGCGGAGTACTGTAAGTGTGAGGTAAGCAAGCGAGAATTTGCATGACCCATGCAACTGTTCACGGTGCGGAACTTTCTGGCGCGCTGCTGGATCGCTTCTGCCACGCTGCTGCACCAGGAGCACTGTTTGGACAGCTCTGTTGTAGTGGGACCCACTAATGGATATCATTATCTAGTCGGATTTCGTTAGAACTAAGGGCCTCCTTGAGTTTCAATTCGCTACTAAGGAGGTTTTATGTACACAGTAGCAGCGAATTATAGACTGAACTATTAGTAATGGTAGGTAGGCCCTACAAAGATGATTAACATTATGTAGATCGTGCTGCTCTGTGGTGAGCATACATGAAAGAAATTACGTACGAATTTAGCTCAATGTATGGTAGTACTAACTGTGGTAACTGTACTAAGAGTGGTTTTGTAAGTAATAACAACGGGGTTTCCAATAGAAGAACGAACGATTTACGACGAAGCAAAAGGGTCATACTACAAGTTTGTTTGCATTTCTCCGGTTGCAACACTATTATCACATGTCCATGAAGGGGATTAAGATTGTCCTCAATGTATTGGTATTAATACTGTCGACAGGGCTAAAAGAAACATAATTCTTTTCGTGAGACCATAATTAGTTGTTGATAAGACAAATGAATTATCAGTTTCATACGATAATGTACTGTGACAAGAAACAACACGCAATTTCGTATGACCTTCGCTTTCCTTAATGTTGCAGGGGCCAATATGAGAGCTGTTCGAACTGGGCTGAGTGGCTCAGATGGTTGAGGCGCTGGCTTTCTGACTCCGACTCGGCAGGTTGGATCCTGGCTCAGTCTGGTGGTATTTGAAGGTGCTCAAATGCATCAGCCTCGTGCCGGTAGATTTACTAGCACGTAAAAGAACTACTGCAGGACTACATTCCGGCACCTCGGCGTCTCCGAAAACCGTAAAAGTAGTTAGTGGGACGTAAAGCCAATAACATTAAAAGAATTATTTCTGTATCCGTCTTTGTGGTGTAGAGGTTAGTGTGATTAGGTGCCACCGACGGAGAGTCGGGTTCGATTCCAGGCTGTGCCACGAAATTTGAAAAGTGGTACGAGGGCTGGAACGGGGTCCACTCGACCTCAGAAGGTCAACTGACTAGAGGTGGGTTCGATTCCTACCTCGGCCATCCTCGAAGTGGTTTTCCGTGATTTACCATTTCTCCTCCAGGCAAATGTCGGGAAGGTACCTAACTTAACGCCACGGCCGCTTCCTTCCCTCTTCCTTGTCTATTCTTTCCAATCTTCTCATCCCCCCACAAGGCCCCTGTTCAGCATAGCAGATGAGGCCACCTGGACGAGGTACTGGTCCTCCTCTACAGGTGTATAACCCGACCCAAAGTCTCCCGCTCCAGGACACTGCCCTTGAGGTGGTAGGGGTGAGATCCCTCGCTGAGTCCGAGCGAAAAAACAACCCGGGAGAGTAAGCAGATTAAGAAAGGAAGAACGGTCAGTGTTAAATTACACTTAAATGTTTACAGTGAGTGGAGTGCGTGAGTTACAAGGAATGCTGTGATAGAGTAAGCCGTATAATGATTCACCTTCATTATATGTAATACCCGCCTCCGTAGCGTAACGGTTAATTTTATTAGCTGCCGTCCTCGGGGGGCCGGGTTCGATTCCCGGTACCGGCAGAAATTTAAGTATGGCAGTAGGGCTAGTCTGTGGTTGAAATAGTACATGCAGCTCATGTGCCTGAAAAGAGCTGCACCACCTCGGGATGAGAACACGAGTTTTTTTTAAACTTATATCTAATGGATTAAAACTTGATCTATCTGTAAGGACGGTCATATTATGTGAAACCAGAAATTGCGGGAAAATGTCTGAACTCCAGGACTCTTCCAAGACAAGGTTCCATGGAATCGCCTGATCATCGTTTAGTGTAATAAGGTTTTCATATCTTGGGCAGTGACGCGGATTGTAACCTCGCCAGCCTGCACAAATCTGTCGCGGAAGAATGTGTGCTCGAATTGTCACTGTCAGCAGTAACAGTATTTTAAAAGTAATCCAGTTCGTGAAGCAAAAATAATCCGCTGAACTTAAGTTAGTAGGAAAATAAGTGAATAATATTTTAAAAGGTATGGTGTTCATTCCTTGAGTCAGAGGAGATCTAGGATGCGGGACAACCCAGCTTTGAAACTAAACGTGAGACTCGCACATATTTTAAAATGCAATTAACGAAAATCCTTTGAAAATTATGAGCGGTTGTTGGCACATAATCACTAGCAACGATACTGCCTCGCACAACCGACGTAGCCTTTACTTCATACTGTTGCCCTCAGTATAAATGGATACAGTTTGCTGACTGAGGTAGTATTACGGCACACCTTCAACTGTCCAGTCAATTGAGATGCCTTGTTTCTTTTACATAACATAAGACAAAACACCCCTACAACCAAAGGTACTCTTTCCACCCCGTCAACATCCACGCGTACCAACCACTGTTTATTTCACGTGGGTCCTCCCCATCACATTACGGCAGGCTTCAGGAGTACCTCTGGCTCAACCTCAAAGACAAGTTGTAGCTGCGCCCTGCGCCATTAGGCAATAATGTTAAAAGCTTAGCGTGAACTCCCTAGGTCTCAGTATGTTACACCTATCTCGAAGAGATAGATGTTTGTGTTGTGCCGATACCGGTGTCTCCATCGAGACTCCTCTGTCAGCCTTTTGTGGTAGTTTTCTGTAGTGTATTTTGTTAATAAGTAATTTATCTGTTGTGTGTTAGTTTTTCGTATGTTGATTGATTTCAGTTGCGGTAATTTATGTGTTCGTGTGTGTGTTGTAGTCACCCATCCAGTGGGTGACCACTCCCAATGTTGCTTAATTGTCTGTGTATAGTGTATCTGTGTGTGGTAGTGTTTTGTAAATGTGTCAGGTGCCTGGGGCAAGATGCTCATTCGGTGACATGGCTAGCACAGTTGTTGTGTGTACGATGTTGCTCACCCTGTCAATATCCAGAGCCTGCGTAGCTTGGTGTTGCTTTCGGAGATCTGCAACGCTACATCGTACTTAGGTTCGCAGCTTGCTATTTTTGTATATAAAATTAGCAGTGATTGCGGGTGTTAGTGAAGAATCAGCATTAAGGTGTTGAATTTAGAAAAATCAGCATCTGTAATGTGCAGTTGTTGGTACACCGCCTCGGCTGTACCCTAGTTCAGTGGTTTGGGAAGTGAGGATTTAATCTTGGTATCTGGGAAAGGAGGTATTCTTGGCGGGGCGTGAGATACTTGGTGGTGATGAGGTGTGAGTTTCTTGGAGGGAATGTCTTGGATTCAGGGGCTCAGCTACTCAATCCACCGAGTTGACAATGAATTATGAGAGATTAGTTGAAGGGGAGGATGTAGGGGTCGGGACATTGGAGGGACCAGCAGTCCAGGTTCTCGTCCAAGGAGAGTGGTGTCCCTGGACATAGGGAGATTGTGAAAAATCGTATATATACCCCGTTATGGCAATCCACATCACATACGAGTGTTAAGGTATTAGCCCCAGTTAAGAATTGCTGGTAAATCTAAAACACTGAACGTAAGTTGAACATTGAAGCTTGAAATTTTCTTCACCAAACGAAAACGAAAAATAATTCATGCAGTAAAGGGTTAAAAGAAGATAATCTTTTTTTTTTTGGACATATTCTAAGTTCGCAAGACTATTGAAATGTTTCAATCACTTCTCACCGTAATTTCGTATAGTTGGCTGTAGACTCCGATTGCGTACTGTCACATCGCGGCACGAACTTCCATCAGACAACCGCCCTGGTTCGACTGTGGGAGAAGACTGTGTCGTGTTGAATTTTCGCTCCTCTTTTATGCCAAAGTCGCGGAGATTGCAGCTGTTTCATTTCTGTTAATATCTTCCTTAATCCGAGGTGAATTTTAACGAAACTTGGTGGTATTGGAGATATTGGAATGGTGTAGACGGTGATGTTATCATATTCGTATTGTAACATGCAACATGCTGGCTGTCATCAGTTGCTCTGTTAGCTCGCGATGCGTACTTTAAGTTTGAAATACTTAAACTCTAATGCTGGACCAGCGTTCCTGGTACAATACATACATACATACATACATACATTTTCATTATAGACTGTTATGCCTTCAGCGTTCAGTCTGCACATCTCTCAAACGTCTCAGAATTCACATCACGCCATTACAGTTCTTTTGTAATTTACCTTCAAATCATTAGAAACTGAATATAACTATCCTCGTCTTGATCTCCCTCTACTTCTCTTACCCTCATGACCGAGTCGATTATTCTCCTAGGTAACCTACCCTCATGCCTTTGCTGGCGGGATCTAGTGTTTACAGTGCACTATGTCTTCTGGTATGGGCTAGAGCAATTTTGTTACTTTCATTGATCTGTCTCAGCTTTATCCTTGCCTTTGACAAAATGAAAGTGACTGAGGTATGAGTGATGCTAGTAATGCCATTCCTTCTGCAGCCAGTCCCTGCTATGAATGGTGTGAAAATATTACTCATAGGGTCAGTTGATGCATGCATTTCAGTGGGCTTGGCAGACTGATGTTTAATAGCAACTTCTGGCTCGGTGAGGAAAGCAACGGGAAACTACCTCACTCCTCGTTTCCCTAGTACACCTCTTCAGTGATGCCTAGGCTATCTATGACATCTGATGGCGGAACTGTTGAGGATCTAACCAGCCTTCGGGCTGAGGACTAAACATACATACAACCTACCCTCCTCAGTTCCCCACATATGACCTGACCACCGAAGCCAGTTTGTTAGTACAGCTTCATCAATTGAGTTCATTTCTAACTTAGCATCTCTTCATTCCGAATACCCTCCTGCCATTGTTGTCACCTGAAATGAAATGGAGTATGGCTTTTAGTACCGGGAGTGTCCGAGGACAAGTTCGGCTCGCCAGATGCAGGTCTTTTGATTTGACACCCGTAGGCGATCTGCGCGTCGTGATGAGGATGCAGTGATGATGAAGACGACACATACGCCCAGCCCCCATGCTAGCAAAATTAACCAATTATGGTTAAAATTTCCGACCCTGTCGGGAATCGAACCCGGGACCCCTGTGACCAAAGACCAGCATGCTAACCATTTAGCCATGTAGCCGGACATTTTTCTCACCTGTTTGTACCAGTGATCATTCTCTCATGTCTGTTAATCTATGAATAAGGTATCCTGAGTCCAACCAGTTATCACTCCCGTAAAGCAAAGTTGGTCTGAAAACAGACCATTGTAAAGGTAGCTTCGTCCGCGAGCATTAGCTTTGCTGCGCCTTGATTCAGTTTCACTTGTTATAGTGCCATTCTAGGAGAATACACTTGAAATTATCTACCTGTTCTAGCTGTACCCTTTATTTACAATCATATTTATGTGTTGTTGCTGTGTGGTGTTGAAGTGAAGAGTGTCGATTTCACAGCTCTAAAGCAGGTTTTCAAAAGGTGACCAGCGTTCGTGAATTAAAATTGCTAGTCTAGTCGTGATCTCTCAATACAAGCTTAAATATTCCGCAGAACTTCATACAATCGATCATTTTGGAAAGCACACTTATATATATTTCCAGTTGTTGATTGTGATTTGTTTTTTCTTCGTGATGTGCACGACTTAGCTGTGTTGGTAGATTTACACTGCCGGTAGAACTGAGATTGAATACGTTATGCACGAGGGCTGTAAATAAAGTACCGTAGTGGGAATATTGACCCATCGTCCAAGCGTCCCATACCGTAATGCATTCTCGCCACAGGTTTCACGTAATCCTCGATAACATTCTGATGTATTTTTGCCACGGGCAACCATCGATGGACTGTCCGGGAATGATCCGTAGAGGTTGGTCTCAGTCATGAAATGAAGTGGCACATACTGATGAAATGTCTTAACACGGGGAAAATTGCGTCCCGTTGAGTTCCACATCAACGTACAGAAACAGCACCGGGGGGCACTGGCTGGTATCCACCTGGACAGATACCGCAACGAAGGAGACGCACTTCTGCAGCGTATTATCGCGATTGATGAGACGTGGGCTCGGTTGTACCGCCGGTATTCGGTCGCCATTGACCCAATCTATGATAACAGGGAGCACCACGAGAAGGTTGGGTTTGACATTTGGCTGAGAGAGGCTGTGTATTGCGCATCATCAGCCCTTGCTCCTTCATTATATCTTTAATTCATCTTCCTACCAATTGTCATTGCAATCGGTCTGGTCCAAGCAAAACAGTTTCCTTGTTTTAGCATAGAAAAGGCATGGACGGCTCAGGAATAGTGAGAAGCGCACAATCTGAGTATAAGGTTACCTTCACTTATGGAAGTTAGGTACAAACATTTAGGGGGTGCCTGCACTTGATAAGCCAGTGTATACACAGTTACAGTAGCGGTGTTTTAAATACATCCTACCATCCCTCCTCCTTCGTAATCGGAATAGTTTCGCTCATGAACAGAGGAACATTATCGTGCTCAAAGCTATTTTATCACACGAGATACGTTCACTTCCTTGCATAAAACTACTTTATTGCCGCTACGTCGATTCCTCGACAACACGCAGTTATACACAATTATACACAGCGCTACACTATTGAGGGAAACACACTGAAGCAATTTGCTATCGATTCTGTCAAGTAAGGATATCGACAAGATATCGACACTGATTATTCACTTAGCCATCACAATGCAAGACTGACTACCCTCTTACTCAAGTCGATTCTGAAAAGTACAGATATCAACCAACTCCTCAGCTCACTGTTACACTCACTCTGACCCACACACTACATTCTCTTACTGCACTGTTTAACTGACTTACTCACTCGCTCACTCTCACTGCCAGCTCGATATATATACTGTTCGACACACACTCTAGAAATATCGACTTATGGAAATGTTCTTGCAACACTCTAAATCGATCGACCAACCTCTCGATTGGAGTAAATCAAACTCAAATGTTCGATTACATATTATAAACATACATGAAGAAATCTATAATATTCCTAATGTTTCTTCATGTAGGCTATCTGGATTATAAATCATTACAGCAAATTTCCAGAAACCTCCACATATATCAGAATGATAGTGGATTATACCTAATATACGAATATTCAAGAGTTTTCTACAGTTTTCGACTACACAAATTTTGAGGCTAGACATATTCACAATACGTATTTGAGGTTATACAAATGTAAAATACATATTTACAGGGTATAGTCGTACTTAACATTTAATAAAAGAATTATATATATTAAACATAGTAATTGAAGGTTTTACAAGAGTTAGGTTATGTGTAGGACGGCGTACATACGACAACAGCGGATCGCGCAAACGCGTTCTTCTTAACCATGTTCGTGCTTTGAAAGAAGGAACACGGACTTTCATGAACAGCGTGCAAACACTGAATTTTATTATCATTTTTTGAACCTCTGGAGGCTTTCGTAATGTTAGCGATAGTGTATAATGATTCGGTGATGGCGTGATCAAAAATGTTACAGAATCATCGGCGTCTTGAAAGAGTACCGAGAATAGATGCTGTTAATAAGTGCTTTGGTCGGCTTATCCATTCGAAATTAATTCGTGAAGGCGAAACATTTGTTAGTCCATCCGACATAACCAGCCTGATGAGATATGGTGAAGTGGACAATGGTTCTTTCTCTATGACAACACACCTGCACATTAGTCCTAACTGGTTTCAGGTTTTGTCGTCAAACATGGATTTTATTGCTATAATGTCCTGTTTGTTCATCCGTATCAGTCCCATGCGCCTTTTATCTCCTTCTAAGGATGAAAAATTATTTGAAGGGATGTCATCTTGCATCTGAAAATGAGGCAAGAGCAACATCGTAAAAAACATTGAAAAATTTGTAAGACATAGCTTCCGTAGTGCTTCCAGACATTTTACCAACGCTGTCAAAAGTGTACAGTCACTTAAGAGGATTACTTTGAATGTAGTTGTAAATCGTTGTTTTAATGCATTTGTGGCAAAGAACTATACACGAAGTCACTGAAGTTTTGGATTCTACATCGTATTTACCAGGCTCCTTTCTCGGAAAACACTCTTTTTCAAACGGACGATAATAGTGTGTTGGTGATAGCTGTTCTACGGGGCGGAATAGGAATGATCAAACATAAAAGCAGTCTCGGAGTATTGCATGACTGTTAATATAATTTTACATCTCGAAAATCGCACGTGCAATGGCCGGAATCCGAACTATGGTAGCCTTGATGAGAAGCTGACTCAGGTATGACATCCGCCCTCTGGAAGGATGACGATATCCCCTAAATAAATGGCAAGATCATGAAAGATAGAAAAGTGCAAGCCTAGGATTCCTATTACCGTCGGAGTATTAGGATATCCAAGGTTACGATTTTCTTATTTCCATGATTCTAGTGCTCTGAAATATCTATTCTTCTAAGGTCAATACTTTTCTTTCTTCCTTTGACGTTCTGAAGATGGAGATTTCAGGCCTCACATTTGTTAGTCATAAATGGTGACTAAGATTGTAAAGTGGCTTTAGCCCACATCATCAGGGTGCACACCTCCTCACGACCAACGTATTGGCGCTTCAGATAACCGCAGTGGAATGGTCTGCCTAGAACGCTATAGGAACTTATATAGCAACGCACGAAACGGGCGCCAGCGTTAAATCAGAGACGAGAGTGTATTTTGGATCGATGTACACATTCATCGTTGCAACGAGCACCACTATACCGATGAAACCGAGAGAGTTGGCCGTGCGGTTAGGGGCGCGTAGCTGTGAGCTTGCATTCGGGAGATAGTGGGTTCGAACCTCACTGTCGGCAGCTCTGAAGATGGCTTTCCGTGGTTTCCAATTTTCACACCAGGAAAATGCTGGCGCTGTACCTTAATTAAGGTCGCGGCCGCTTCCTTCCCACTGCTAGGCCCTTTGCTATCCCGTCATCGCCATAAGACCTGTCTGTGTCGGTGCGACGTAAAGCAAATTCTATTTTTTATAAATCTTCGTCCAAACAAATTAAAAGGTACTATATTACCATATTCCTGAAGGTTTGGAGTGTCTAGTACCAAGATCCTCACTTAAAATTGATAATTCCATGTCACTGGCTTCCAGAATGTTAAATAATCTCCTGCAGGATCAAATTATAAGACACCGGGGTATATAAAATCTTTAACAATTGAAGTGTCGTTAAAAATCACACGATGAAGAATTCATGAAATAGATTAAAATGTTGTAATGTTCATATCTAAGATTCCTAACCGAGATGTAACATTTAATACTTACAGTATGTTATTTGAAATGCGGAAGATGCTTTCTACTGGTAAGCGTGAATTTTAAACTTGACTATGAGGTGAGTATCCAACTTTCTACTGGAAGGTTCTGACAAGTTGCTATCACCAGTAACTCTACCGACACTATTATCTGCATTCTTTGCATATAAGCACTCTTAAATGCCAGCCGTCTCGGTCGGGATTCGAACATGCATCTTTGAACATAGCGCTTCAAGCGAGCGCCTCGACCACGAAAGCTAAACAGCCGACCGGTTTATGACCAATGGATTTCCTCTCTGAACAATTGACTCAACTGAGAAAGTGATTTTGATGTAACTTCGTTTTAAAAGGTAACATTTCGGTATAATGGAGGGCCTTAAATTTTACTTCCCTCGTAGCACATTAGTGATTTTGTTCGGAGAGCATAACTATGAGATGTTCGCGAAACATAATAGATTTTAGGCAGATAGTTATAACCACGATATAGTGGTAGAACAGGCTAAATCCACAGTATAGCTAATTCCGCAATAACTTTACTGCAGTTCAACCACAACGCGAAGAGAAACTATAATGGGTTTTTGAGGTCCTCTTAACATCTAGTACTCTGGTGGTGAAGGTTGTAAATTGTACACTGGATAATGCTTTAGAGTAAAACATAAATATAGAATAGAACAGAATAGAATAGAAAGAAATAGAATAGAAAATAACAGAATAGAATAAAATATAATATAATATTCCCATCCCCTATTCCTATTTCTCGATCACCAGTAGCAGAGCATTCATTTATTGAAATCCAAATTGTTTTGAAGAATGTTCACATAATTGTTATTACAGTTCCTTCATCAAATAGTAAAACTAGATCTAGTAAATATTGTGTATCCATTATAATTATTATCAGTTTTCCTTTCGTTTGTGACCAAGATGAGAAACAGTGTTAACAGTATTATACACTCATTAGCAATTGAATTAGAGATACATTGCTGGTCGTGTGTAGCAGCCTGTTTCACCTTGACGACAGCGACAGTGTGGCGTGGTATGGACTCCACAAGACACCTGAAGCGTTGGGCAGACATACTGACTCATAATCGCTGCACAGCCGCCCATAATCTACGAAGATTGGTCGGAGCAGGGTTCAGGGCACGCACATCCCTCTCGACATTATCCAACAATTTACTTTTACGTCGCACTGAGACACACAGGTCTTATGGCGACGATGGGGTATGAAAGGTTTAGGGGTAAGAAGGAAGCAGCCGTCGTGGATTTAATTAAGGTACATTTGCCTGGTGCGAAAATGAGAATCCATCTTCAGGGCTTCCGACGGTGGGGTTCGAACTCACCATCTCCAGAATGCAAGCTCATAGCTGTGTGAACCTAACCGTACGGCCAACTCGCTTGGTCGACAGCATCCGAGATGTGCTCGGTGGGATTGAGGTCAGGACTTCTCAGGGGCCAGGCAAGCATCTTCATATTCGTGGAATACTCATCGAACCAGTTAAGCACAATTCGGCAGCGATGGGCTTGTCTTGCTGTAGGTGCTGGAGGCGAACAAAGTGGTGAACATAGTCTGCCAGAAGGTTCCTGTAACGTTCGCCAGTGAGGGATGTTGTCACATGTACCAGGGGTCCCATTTCATCCCACGTGAACTGTCCCCATGCGAGGATACCACCGCAAACGACCTAAACTTTACCCTGCTGACAAGAGGGATCCATTGCCTCATATGGTTGACGATGCAGACGTACCTGGCCATCGGTGTTTACCAACTGATACCTCGACTCATCTGTCCAGGGGAATTTTTCACATTCTTCGAGCGCCAATGACAGTGTTTCTTTGCCCGTATCAGTCGTTGTGCCTAGTGGCGGGTGTTGAGCAGAGGTACCTTCGTGGGACACTTGCTTCTGCACCCTATGGTGACGAGATGGTTCTGGATGGTACGGCTGCGCACACGTCGTCGTTGTCCAGCATTGAATTGAAGAGTGATTTGCAGGACTGTGGCCGGTCTCTCCGCTCTTACAGTCTGATCCGAGCTAGCCGACGCTGGTCCCTGAATCCACGTACTCACGGTACACTCTTGATACCGCGGCCCTTTGAAAGCCCAGTGCCTTCACGACTTCAGAGATGGAGTGGCCCATACGTCTGACGCCAACAATATGTACGCCATCAAATGAGCTGAGCTCTCTTGTCTTACCCATCTTGTTGTCTACTGTTACTCACACAGCCCGTATGAGATCCGACGCTCTTGCTGTTACATGCCACACTATCCTATTACATTCATGAGGCCGTGCAGAACGCCATTTGCGCACTACGGCAGCTATCTCTAATTCAGTTGCTCATGAGCACGGTTCGAATATTCAGGAAATGTAATGTTTTCCTGCCTTCCGTTTAGGCTATTCGTTAGAATTAAGCACGTATCGGACTTTTATGAGCATATTTAGCTTTATTTTATAGGCCATATAAATGCATATTTCACTATTTTTATTCTTTCCGTCATATTTCGGTCATTCTAGTTGCTTAAAGTCATATTTTGCACGAAAGAATGTACATTGAGTTCTATGATTGATGTTGCTTTTGTAAATGTGTTTGTAACATTTTGACGAAGCTTGAGGCTCGGGCTCGTATTTGACGCTTATTGTACACATCTGAGTTTACATCACTAGTTTTAGAGTAACTTCCTTTACAGTAAGACTTGCAGTGCGGGTATTTACCTCCACTGTTAAGATACAAGGGCTTTTCTTCGTATCCGCCTTAGCTTTTGTGGTTCATGAACACTTCAGGTAGCGCTTAAATTATCTTTCTCTCCGCACCTTTCTTAAAAATGTCAACGGAGACAATTTTCAAGACTTCGTAGTTGCAATAACAGTGACATAGCTGACACAAGGATACCTGAAGAAAGTGTTAAATTAAGAAATTGCGTTAAGGAGTTCAGGGAGTAATGCATTCCTACCGAAGGAAATTACATCTTCTGTAAAGTGTGCGAAATTAAAGCAAGTGCTATAGAACATTTTAATGTCCAACAGCATAGTGACACTGCTAGACAAAAAGGAATGGTGAGACGAATGTTGAATAAGAGGTATATATTTTATTAACTTCAATTAAATATTTTGTGCCCACGGCAACTGTCATAGGCAAACATTTGTATAGGTAAATTTTAATACTTCTTTAGTATTAGTCACCTCCTCCATCTGGACATCTGCTTGTAACCAACATACTGCTGACTGAATAATTCTGCCTTTTAAAGATCCTCACATACGTACTCCCGTTGTTCATTAACAAATCCTGGAAAGTCCTTCTTGGAACCTGATTACCCTTCCACTCTTAATTTCTTAATTTCGATAACTAATACAGTTTTCATTTGTTTGCAGGAGCAAACTAAAGTATTGTGTCATCAGCATAATCATCTACCAAAGGCAATGCCTTGTCGCTCTTCTGCTAGCCTCTTCATGTTGTTGCAGGAACCACGTGTCAGTTCACCGACGGAGTTCCTGATGTATGGGATCCTTGGTCGTTCCCTGGGTCTCTTCCCCCGTTCTTCTTTTTATTGCTACTGGCTTTACGTCGCACCGACGCAGATAGGTCTTATGGCGACGATGGGATAGGAAAGGAAGCGGCCGTGGCCTTAATTAAGGTACAGCCCCAGCATTTGCCTGGTGTGAAGATGGGAAATCACGGAAAACCATCTTCAGGGCTGCCGACAGTGGGATTAGAATCCACTATCTCCCGGATGCAAGCTCACGGCCGCGCGCCCCTAACCGCACGGCCAACTCTCCCGGTACTTTACCTTCAATTATAGTTTGGAGAAGAGAGTAATGTCTCAGTACATGTCCAAGGAGCTTTGTTTTCCTCTTCTTTATCGTATTTAATAACCGTCGATCCTCTTTTACGTTCTTCAAAACAAGGTCATTTGTTTTTTATCCATCCAACTTGTTTTTGTAATTCTTCACCAAAACAACATTTCTGCAGCCTCAAGTTTAGTTTCTTCCTGTCTTCCTAATGTCCAGGTTTCACATCCATACAGTAGCATACTCCAAATAAATGTCTTGAGAAATTATTTTCTGGTCTCAAAACCTGATGGTTGTTTAGCAGTAAGTTTTTCTAATTTCAGAAGGTTTGTTTTGCTACCACAAAGGCGATGAGAAATTATTTTCTGGTCTCCAAACTCAGATGGTTGCTTAGAAATAAGTTTTTCTTATTTCGGAAGGCTTGTTTTTCTGCCACTATTCCTTTCTTGATTTCCGAAAGGGGCTTGTTATCAGAGGTAATTACACTACCCAAACAGGAAAATTCTGTGACTTGTTCTATCGGTGTATTATTTAATTTTTTCTACCTGTAGGCTTCTTTTTGTCTTCTATAATGAATTTTGTTTTCTTTACATTTATTTTTAGTTTAAATTTTTCTAAGAATTTGTTGAATGTTCTTATAAACTTACTCATATCCTTTTCAGAATTAGCTAATTTTGTAAGACTGAAATATTAATTAAAAAATTATGTTCGGTACTGACCACAGTTTAACGACTGATAATTAATTTATGAAAGAGACTAGTAGAATTAAAATAATTAGTAAGAAAATTAGTTAAAGTAGTGCAGTACGGTTGTATAATGAATTGTATCTTTAATATAGAATAACTAACGGCAAAAGTCATTAGTTGGAAGTACATATGTTTGGTATATTTAGCCATTTTAAGAGCATATTTTCTTGCATATATGGGAGAATTTTAGGACTTAAACATTCGAACCCTACTCACGAGTGTATATTCTAATACACACATGTACTTTACCCTTTATTATATACATTAGTGCTTATTTTCTTTTCCTTTGACGCATACTATTTAATTTTGCTGTCCTTCCCCGTGGGATCCATTCTACGTTTAATAATTTGATAGTTGTGTGAAATTCTTTCTCCCCTTTTATTTTAGCTTTAGATTGTATTTCCACGTGAATCTATCTCCCTACACACTCTCAACAGAAGTGTCTCTTCCGTTGCGTCTCAAGGAAACAAACAAGGACTCTCGTCATCTTTCTCTCTTTGACCTTTATTCTTGTAAGAACCCATTAACCACCTCACATACTTCTCTATTTCCTTTTACTGTCAACTTTGTTCTAATTTCGTGGAATTCTAGTAATGCTATTTTGGTCTTACATTCTGACATGATCATCGTTTCTCAGTATCTTTCACTTTCGTTATTACTTACTCAGCATCTTTTCTTCGTTATGAATATCTTTATCCCAGTAGTCTTCCAATTCTATTCTATCTTGAAACCTTTTCTCCTCGTTTACCCAGTAATCTTCGTGTAAATGTTTCGTCTGATATTGATAAGGTAAACATAGCATAAATAACAATTTTGTTCCCGTGTATACGTATTATTTTGATAATCATTTTCAAAATGTGTCACACTTCCAATTTTGTCTTAATATTGCGGATTTAGCCGAGTCTTCCCTATAATTTTACCTCCCTCCTGGGCTTGTATGAAAGATCGATAGGCTGGCTGCGACAATATGAATTACTCCTCCATACCCTAGTGCTAATACGATGTATATTCTTAGATATAACTTGGAACCTATGTCAAGTGCTTCAAATCTAAATCCCGAGGATTTTCAGCAGTTAAACGGAGTGTAGTGTAGTTTAATTTCATTAGAGGGAAATTTATTTAACATTCTTCAGCTTCTGAATCGAATGTATGCTCAAATAAATTGATTTATCATACATATTACTATGAGATGTCGAACAAAGTCAGATGGCGTGGGAAATATCAGACTGGGAAGTGAAACTTTAAAAGAAATATTGGTACACGAGTAGAAAACTAACCGCATCTGGGAGATAGTGGGTTCGAATCCCACTGTCGGCAGCCCTGAAGCTGGCCTGGTTTCCCATTTTCAAACTAGGCAAATGCTCGGGCTTTACCTTAATTAAGGCCACGGCCGCTTCTTTCAACTCCTAGGTCTTTCCTATCCCATCGTCGCCATAAGACCTATCTGTGTCGGTGCGACGTAAAGCAACTAACTAGAAAACTAACCGATAACGACAGATTAGGTCGGAGAATATTAATTTTTTTTATATTTGCTTTACGTCACACCGACACAGATAGGTCTTATTGCGACGATGGGACAGGAAAGGGCTAGGACTGGGAAGGAAGCGGAGCATTTGCCTGGTCTGAAAATGGGAAACCACGGTAAACCATCTTCAGGGCTGCCGACAGTTGGGTTCGAACCCACTATCTCCCGAATACTGGATACTGACCGCACTTAAGCGACTGCAGCTATCGAACTCGGTAAATATTAAATAATGATTAAGCCTAGCATGAACGGCCTTTCTTTACAAAATACATTTCTTCATTTCAAACATATAGATATGCACTTCAGGAAGATGTTAATGTAGTGTGAAGTGTGGCCCTCATTAAATGGAAGTGAAATATAGATGATTAACTAGTGCAGAAAGAATTAGATTGGATACTTTTAAAAAGTTGTGTTACTGAAGAATGTTGAATGTAATAAGCATAGACTGCGTCACAAATGAAGGTATACCTACTAAATTAAGTTAAAGAGAGGAAGACAATTTTGCGAAATTCAAACCAGAAGATTCACTGGTCAGTTTTAGAGGACAGCATACAAGGTAATAATGATGATGATGATAATTTAAAAAAATAGTAATCGTAATAATCGTATGGCCTCACGTTCCATGTGCATCCGTTTTAAACTGATGCCATGTAGACTGCCGGCGCATCAATTTTGACGTTCCCGTTTACTTTACCAGATGGTAGAGTACACCATACCTCTGTTGGGTGATCTATGGCTGAGTTTCAATTAAATAATTAATTCATTCATTGAAACTCAGCCATAGATTAATTAATTAATTAATTAGGGTAAACTCCAAATGTGCACCAGAGGTGTTTTGCATGCCGACATCGTACGACATGGAGTGGTCTAATGGACATTTCCCGCCCTCTGTCGGGTTTAAACCCGTGATCTTGGGAATCAGAGGTCGACACTCTACAACTGATCCATTGAAGGAAAGAATGATAGAATAAAACAGATTAGAATGGATGCAGCTTATGTTGAGATGAATAGGTTACCATGGACAGCTGTGTCAATAGTGATGATGATGATGATGATGATAATAATAATAATAATAATAATAATAATAATAATAATAATAATAATAATAATTTCACTAATCACTTCTGTGGTTTTCAGAGAAGCCGAGGTGCCGTGAATTTGTCCCTCAGGAGTTATTTGCGTGACAGAGGCTGGCGTATTTGAACACTTGGAACTACCACTGGACTGAGCGGAGATCGAACACGCCAGCATGGGCTCAGATCAGCGCTTTACCTTCTAAGCCACTCAGCCCAGTGGCATCGAGTGTTTTGTTGTTGTTGTTGCTAGAGGTTTAACGCCCAACTAACTCAGATAGATTTTCAGTGACGATAGAACATTACCCTGGTGTGAAAATGGAAACAATGTGAAACCACCTTGAGTTCTGCCGACGGTGGGGTTCGAATCCACCATTTCTAGAAAAGAAGGTGACAGTTACATGACTCGAAAATCTATGGACTGATGATTTTATTAACACAACTACAGCGGTGGACCACTACTTGCCTGTATAAACAGATGATTTGAGAAATGAGAACGGGAGAAGTGAGCTTCTCCCACCGACCCCGACTGAACAATAAACTGTTCTGCTCGCTGTCACCCAGACAACCCAGTATTTTTAAGTCTCAGCAATGTCTGGCTCTTTGTTGCTCGTGTCATGCCGTTTATACGCTTCTCCGTCCAAAAGGTACTGTACGTCACCATAGATACCACATCATTCACCTGAGATTGAAGTTTGAAGCGCATGTAATACCTCTCCCCACCTTTCTGTACTGTCTTGATATTTGTTAATGATCCAGGCTTTGTTTCCTGTTAGTAGTATAATCGGTTAGTAGACTTGTTTACTTCAGCCAACTTTGGAATATCTGTCCACCATAAGTGTTTGTTCGAACCTTCAGTTCTTCTTTCTCTTCTCTGGCTATTGCTTTTACATGAAAAAAGTACGTGTTTTTTCACAAACACTGGTGATGAAATATTATCTATATAAAATCCACAATGGGTTTACCTGTCCGATAATTTTTTTTAATGAAAATATTTACTCTGTTTTAAAAGTACTGACATTTTATTTAAACTCCATCTGTATTCTGTCGGAATAATAATAATAATAATAATAATAATAATAATAATAATAATAATAATAATAATAATAATAATAATAATAATAATGGCAGAAAAATGGAACTCTGCTGGGTGACCTATGGTTGACTATTAATTCCTTTGTGGGCTAAACACCCACAGATGTGTCACCAGACAAATTTTATATGGTGTGTGGAGTGGATTTCTTTCCGCCATTCAAAAACTCTACCTCTGCTCCCTCTATCACTGATCCACAGAGTTAGCTAGGCCTTTCATTGTATCTCACTTCACTTGCGCTTCTCGTCCCTTTGTTTCATTTCTCTTCACGTCACGCTGTCTCTCCTTACGTCAATTTTCCTCTTCTTATTTCACATCACCTCCTGTTTCTGTCCGCCACCGTAGCGTAACGGTTAGTGTTAATATCTGCCGTCCTCGGGGGCCCGGGTGCGATTCCCGGTACTACCTGAAAGTTAAGACTGCCAGGAGGGCTGGTATGTGGTATGAGCTCACATCCAATGGGGGTATGCCTGAAAAAAGCTGCACCACCTCGGGATGAGGACACGAGTTTACCTTACCTCCTGTGTCTTCATTTATTTTCACTTCATATCGTGCCCTGTCTCTTTACTTTACTTTTCCTCTGCTCAGTTCACACCACTTACTGTCTCTTCATTTATTTTCACTTCATATCGTGCCCTGTCTCTTTACTTTACTTTTCCTCTGCTCAGTTCACACCACTTACTGTCTCTTCATTTATTTTCACTTCATATCGTGCCCTGTCTCTTTACTTTACTTTTCCTCTGCTCAGTTCACACCACTTACTGTCTCTTCATTTATTTTCACTTCATATCGTGCCCTGTCTCTTTACTTTACTTTTTCTCTGCTCAGTTCACACCACTTACTGTCTCTTCATTTATTTTCACTTCATATCGTGCTCTGTCTCTTTACTTTACTTTTCCTCTGCTCAGTTCACACCACTTACTGTCTCTTCATTTATTTTCACTTCATATCGTGCCCTGTCTCTTTACTTTACTTTTCCTCTGCTCAGTTCACACCACTTACTGTCTCTTCATTTATTTTCACTTCATATCGTGCCCTGTCTCTTTACTTTACTTTTCCTCTGCTCAGTTCACACCACTTACTGTCTCTTCATTTATTTTCACTTCATATCGTGCCCTGTCTCTTTACTTTACTTTTCCTCTGCTCAGTTCACACCACTTACTGTCTCTTCATTTATTTTCACTTCATATCGTGCCCTGTCTCTTTACTTTACTTTTCCTCTGCTCAGTTCACACCACTTACTGTCTCTTCATTTATTTTCACTTCATATCGTGCCCTGTCTCTTTACTTTACTTTTCCTCTGCTCAGTTCACACCACTTACTGTCTCTTCATTTATTTTCACTTCATATCGTGCCCTGTCTCTTTACTTTACTTTTCCTCTGCTCAGTTCACACCACTTACTGTCTCTTCATTTAATTTCACTTCTTACCATGCCCTGTCTCTTTACTTTACTTTTCCTCTGCTCAGTTCACACCACTTACTGTCTCTTCATTTATTTTCACTTCATATCGTGCCCTGTCTCTTTACTTTACTTTTCCTCTGCTCAGTTCACACCACTTACTGTCTCTTCATTTATTTTCACTTCATATCGTGCCCTGTCTCTTTACTTTACTTTTCCTCTGCTCAGTTCACACCACTTACTGTCTCTTCATTTATTTTCACTTCATATCGTGCCCTGTCTCTTTACTTTACTTTTCCTCTGCTCAGTTCACACCACTTACTGTCTCTTCATTTATTTTCACTTCATATCGTGCCCTGTCTCTTTACTTTACTTTTCCTCTGCTCAGTTCACACCACTTACTGTCTCTTCATTTATTTTCACTTCATATCGTGCTCTGTCTCTTTACTTTACTTTTCCTCTGCTCAGTTCACACCACTTACTGTCTCTTCATTTATTTTCACTTCATATCGTGCCCTGTCTCTTTACTTTACTTTTCCTCTGCTCAGTTCACACCACTTACTGTCTCTTCATTTATTTTCACTTCATATCGTGCCCTGTCTCTTTACTTTACTTTTCCTCTGCTCAGTTCACACCACTTACTGTCTCTTCATTTATTTTCACTTCATATCGTGCCCTGTCTCTTTACTTTACTTTTCCTCTGCTCAGTTCACACCACTTACTGTCTCTTCATTTATTTTCACTTCATATCGTGCCCTCTCTCTTTACTTTACTTTTCCTCTGCTCAGTTCACACCACTTACTGTCTCTTCATTTATTTTCACTTCATATCGTGCTCTGTCTCTTTACTTTACTTTTCCTCTGCTCAGTTCACACCACTTACTGTCTCTTCATTTATTTTCACTTCATATCGTGCCCTGTCTCTTTACTTTACTTTTCCTCTGCTCAGTTCACACCACTTACTGTCTCTTCATTTATTTTCACTTCATATCGTGCCCTGTCTCTTTACTTTACTTTTCCTCTGCTCAGTTCACACCACTTACTGTCTCTTCATTTATTTTCACTTCATGTCGTGCTCTGTCTCTTTACTTTACTTTTCCTCTGCTCAGTTCACACCACTTACTGTCTCTTCATTTAATTTCACTTCTTACCATGCCCTGTCTAACGAGCCTCCGTGACGCCGGCCTCTCGCCGCTGGGTTCCTAGGTTCAAATTCCGATTATTCCATGTAAGATTTGTGCTGGACAAAGCGGAGGCGGGACAGATTTTTCTCCGGGTACCCCGGTTTTCCCTGTCATCTTTCATTCTAGCAACACGCTCCACTATCATTTCATTTCATATGCCAGTCATTAATCATTGCCCCAGAGGAGTGTTACAGGCTTCGGTAGCCGACACAATTCCTATCCTCGCCGGTAGGTGGGGGATTCATTCCATTCCTGACCCGGTCGAACGACTGAAAACGGGGCGTAGATCTTTAATCGCGAAATGTCTCTTTACTTCATTTTCCCTCTGCTCACTTCGCATCACTTCCTGTCTCTTCGTTTCATTTCGTGTCATATCATGCTTTGTCTCTTTACTTCACTTTTCCTCTCCTCGCTTCACATTGCTTCATGGCCCTTCCCTTCACGCACTGTATCAGCTCATCTCCTGTCAATATCAATCAATACTGATCTGCATTTAGAACAGTCGTTTACCGAGCTCGATAGCTGCAGTCGCTTAAATGCGGCCAGTATCCAGTATTCGGGAGATAGTAGGTTCGAACCCCACTGTCGGCAGCCCTGAAAATGGTTTTCCGTGGTTTTCCAATTTCACACCAGGCAAATGCTGGGGCTGTCCCTTAATTAAGGCCACGGCCGCTTCCTTCCCACTCCTAGCCCTTTCCTGTCCCATCGTAGCCATAAGACCTATCTGTGTCGGTGCGACGTAAAGCAACTAGAAAAAAAAGAACAGTCGCCCAGGTGGCAGATTCCCTATCTGTTGTTTTCTTAGCCTTTTCTTAAATGTTTGCAAAGAAATTGGAAATCTATTGAACATCTCCCTTGGTAAGTTATTCCAATCCTTAAATCCCCTTCCTACAAACGAATATTTGCCCCAATTTGCCCTCTTGAATTTCTACTTTTATCTTCATATTGAGATCTTTCCTACCTTTAAAGACACCACTCATATTCGTCTACTGATGTCCTCCCACGCCATCTCTCCACTGACAGTTCGAAACATACATACCACTTAGTCGAGGAGCTCGTCTTCTTTCTCCCAAGTCATCCGAGCTCAAACCTTGCAACGTTTTCGTAACGCTACTCTTTTCTTTGGATTTTTTCCAGTTCTTGAATGAAGTAATTCTGGTGATGGTCCCATACACAGGAACCATACACTATTTGGGGTCTTATCAGAGACTTCATCTTATTCTCGTTTTCATCTTCATCTTATTTCCCATTCCATCGTTCCTCCTCACCTCACGGTGCACCTTCATGTCTCTACACTTCAATTTTATTCTCCTCTACCTGGTTCTTGTAATATCCCGTCCTTTCATTTCACTTCACCTCTTCTCACTACATCTTGTTTCCGTTTACCTCATTTTCTGTTCCTTCTATTTACGTCACCCACGTCCCTTCCCTTCCCGTAACTTTACTTCCTCTTCAGGGAAGGACCATGAGTAAGATTACCTTCCCGAGAATAAGCAATGTGTTTAAACGCAATCCTTACATAATATAATATAATATAATATAATATAATATAATATAATATAATATAATATAATATAATATAATATAATATAATATAATATAATATAATATAATATAATATAATATGAGGGTCAAGTCATAAGTCGTGGCAACTATTTGTTTTCTCGCGAACAGGAAACAACATGGAAAATCTAAGATATGCATTTGGAAATATAGGGCATGTACTTATGCATAGTGCGTGAAGAAAAATTCTGACTTCAGGAGATTCTCTTAGGAAAGTGACAGAACTCAGGCCATTGGTAGACATTGTTTTATTATCATATAGATAGCAAATGCATAAGACCACATACAAAGGATAGGTCTCCACTGGTTACAGACCTTCGAAATAATCACTCAAGGTTTCCACTGTGCCTAGCCAGCGGTGGGGAGACGCTGAATACCATTCGCTACATGTGCATCGCTAATGTGTGACACCTCTCTCCGAAATGCTGTTACGATATCCTCTTTGTTAGCAAACCGTTCTCCACGTAATGGCTTCTTGACTTTGGGGATTAGATCACAGTCACATGGGCTCAGATCAGGAGAATAAGGCGGGTGTGGAAGAACCTCCCATCCCCACCCTTGTAAGCGACGCTGAACGATGGCTGCTGTGTGAACTCTCGCGTTATCGTGTAGGATTATGGCGTTGTCCAAACGATCTCGACGTTTTGTTCGCACTGCACGGCGCAGTTGGTACAACACAAACACTAATCGATCACCATTATCCGTACATCTTTGTCCATGGACACTGGACGGCCTGGGCGAGGCAAATCGGCAGTTGATACTCTACCCCGTTTGATCGTCTCCACCCACCTCGCCACTGTTCTATAGGGCATGGCATGCACACCTAATGCTTCCCGCAACTCTGCATGGCATTGACGTGCATTTTTGCTGCGGAGAACTGCTATTTTAATATACCATCGTTGCTCCTGCTTGTTGACTTCCATTTTGAGACGCTCTTACTCACTCACTGAACTTGGGGGCATGCTTAGACCCACACTGTTGTTTACATACACCACCTAACGGCATCATACGCAAGTACATACCGTGCGTTTCCAAATGCATATCTTAGATTTTCCGTGTTATCTCCTGTTCGCGAGAAAAAAATAGTTGCCATGACTTATGACTCGTCCTACGTATATGACGGGAATCAGTGCTTTAATATGGCAACACTTTAGACAAAAGTGTTAAAAATATAATAATAATAATAATAATAATAATAATAATAATAATAATAATAATAATAATAATAATAATAATAATAATAATAATTAATAATAATAATAATTGTACCGGGCGGTACACCTCCACGCCGCTAATTCAAACTTTGCGCCAGTTGAAAATCCTCTGCTGGAGGAAGTCCGAACTTTATCTAATGTATTAATTTTCTAGTTACCCAGAAGATGTCACTACTTGGAAATTTTGAAGTTTCTGAACTGGGTCGTTTTCGACGTATTTTTGTTTTGCTTGTAGTAAGAAGTGTGAACTTTCTCTTCTAGAGGACACTACTGAAGAACTACTATAGTGCACCCTAGTGCAAGGTGAAAGAACTGTTTTTTTGGAGAAATTTTTATTTCAAAAGTTTGTTTTTTGTTAAATTTCTTTCTGGTATTGTTTAAGTTGGCTGTATACCCCTTTGTTTCCCCTTGTTTTGAATTTAGCCAATCCCGAATTTCTTTAATTAATTTATGACCAATAAGGTGTTTCTTCTTCAAATTGGATATGCTGCTTAACCCTAACCAATAAATGATTGTGGGCGGGTGTTTTCTTTCCTGAAACGCCTCGAACTTTCCGCGAGAGTATATAAACTGCTGATTTTAGGGTCTCTGCGCCACTTCTGTACCATCTTTCAGTGTGTAAAGTACATAGCAGGGGGCGGGAAGCGCCGCTTTCTTCGGATAGCAGTTCAACAACCAGGTAATGGCCGTATAATAACTTCTTTTCTTGCTAGCTCAGCAGTTTAACTCTCGGGGCGGGTCCGAAGCTTTTCCAACATGTAACCTTTCCCTAAAATGTAAAGACTCTTAGCATCTATTCTCTTTTATGCTACATATTGGGATAGAGAGTGCTTAACCCTCTCGAGCTCCCACTCATATTGTTTTGAGGTGAACTTACCTTTTCACAACCAATTCTTCTTTAACGTAATGTAAATTGTTTCCTTCTAAAGTCACCTCATTAGTATGGGATTAGCCCTTGCATTTGTGGCCTAGAGCCAGATTAGGTTTTAAAACAAAATGTATTAGGAGTGCAGTTCGCCTCCTCTCACATTGGTATTTTAGAGGCCATGTAATTATCCTTTTCTCGCTTAATAGGCCTCAGTAGGTTGGGTATTTTACCCCTGTGTTTACGTCCTTAGAGGACAGCTTGAAGGTCGAGTTAGGTGTGGCCTTTTGATAGGCTTAAAACTTAAAGAGCGGATCGCTCTTTTGAAATTTGTTTCTGCGTGCCTCTAGGAGGTCTTACTGTGTAATTTGGAGCAAGTGCTCCTGGGCATGATTGGGGTTTTCTGCCCCTTTGTTAAACCTTATGTACATGTAAGCTTGGGCTAACTGCTCAAGAATTGTGAGTTCGGGGCTCGAAGCCCAAAGCCTGTAAATACTGTTGTTGCTCTTTTGTTGCCTTGCTACTCTGTACCTGCCATTCGTATTATTTCTGAATTTTGAAAAGAAAATATAACCTTGTTAAATTTTAAATTAACTTTAATTTCGTAGTTTGAGACCCGTTCACCCCCGCACCTTCTTTCACCTCTACCTACCACAAAAATACGGTAACAATAATAATAATAAAATGAAATGGCGTATGGCTTTTAGTGCCGGGAATGTCCGAGGACATCTTCTTCTCGCCAGGTGCAGGTCATTTGATTTGACGACCTGCGCGTCGTGATGAGGATGAAATGATGATGAAGACGACACATACACCCAGCCCCCGTGCCAGTGAAATTAACCAATATTGATTTAAATTCCCGACCCTGTCGGGAATCGAACCCGGAATCCCTGTGACCAAGGGCCAGCACGCTAACCATGAAGCCATGGAGCCGGACATAATAATAATAATAATAATAATAATAATAATAATAATAATAATAATAATAATAATAATAATAATGAAAACCTACAACCTGTTTTCCAGTCATTGACCGGGTCAGGGATGTAATGAATGAAGCAGATATAGGCTATTAGTACGATGGGGTCGCCACTCCCAAAGTGATTAATAATAATAATAATAATAATAATAATAATAATAATAATAATAATAATAATAATAATAATAATAATAGACTATAATTATCGAAAAAAAGCAAAGACTCGTGTTAGTTACAATATGATAATATTGTTGATAACATATTCGAGAGGTGATCGAACTGTAGAGGATGACGAAAAGCGCAGTGAATTTTTTGAATCTGAGCGTTGGAGACTTGTCAGTGACCTTAACTAAACTATGGAAGGAGTCACCCTGAAGCGGGTTTTACTTACGTAGGGTGACCAGTTAGTTTCGCTGCTCCTCCAGTCAACAGCTCGTGTTGTAGGCCTATTCAACAAAGTGTTGACCACGACCCATGTTGCATTGCTTCGGATCTTACGGGATAGCGGACACAAAATTGGTTTCGATGGGTGGTTTGTTCTTTAATGATAGGTAATTTTCAAATAAGTAAACTCCGGGTACGAGGCAGGGTCGCTACCCTAAGACGGCGCGGCTGGCTAGTGTCAGTTTTACAGGTGTTTTATTGTTTTAAAGAAATTCGTCTCTACCGTTTAAAAATACATTATTATAAAAGTTACGAAAGAGGGTTGAAAACTGAAGAATGATACAGGCCTACTGGTCGCGGTATATCTAGAACTATGGAAAATCATAACTTTTTCGTCGAGATTCCATAACACTTAAAATACAGACAGTTAAAACAACAACAACAAATATTAAGATAAAAAAGCAACCCAGCTACCAATCATCACCAATTGCATAACTGACAAAAATATTTTAACCGATTCACTTTTCAAAATTCAGAATGGAAGGATGTATTACCCAGCGACCGCTGCTCAGCCCGGAGACTTGCGGGTGATGCGTGGTCAGCGCGACGAATCCTCTCGGTCGTTATTCTTGGCTTTCTAGACCAGACTGCCAGATAACTCTTCAATAGTTCTCACAAAGTCTGAGCGGACCTCGAACCAAGCCTCAGATAGAGGTAAAGATTCCTGACCTGGCCGTGAATGGATCCCATGGCCTCCGGCTAAGAGGCCGTCTCGCTACCCCTTGACCGTGGCTACCCACGATTGCCTTGTTGTATTCCTCTTAAAACAATAATCACCACCATCACCACCTTGACCTCGGGACGGGCTTACCAAAAGTATGTGCAGTTCATTTGCCTGAAACTGGGTTTCTGTGACCGGAAGGTCATGATGAGGTCCCCGCAGCTTCTTTACCTCATAATTTCTCATTTCATTGCTATTGTATCATACTGATTATTGTCCGACTCGTTGGCTGAATGGTCAGCGTTCTGGCCTTCGGTTCGGAGGGTCCCGGGTTCGATTCCCGGCCGGGTCGGGGATTTTAACCTTAATTGGTTAATTCCAGTGGCCTGGGGGCTGGGTGTTTGTGCTGTCCCCAACATCCCTGCAACTCACACACCACACATAACACTATCCTCCTCCACAATAACACGCAGTTACCTACAAATGGCAGATGCCGCCCACCCTCATCGGAGGGTCTGCCTTACAAGGGCTGCACTCGGCTAGAAATAGCCACACGAAATTAAATTATACTGATTATTTTTATTTCTGTGTTTTTTACGTCGCACGACACAGGTAGATCTTACGGCGACGATGGGATAGGAAAGGCCTAAGAGTGGGAAGGAAGCGTCGGTGGCCTTAATTAAGGTACTATACGCGATCCTTTTCTTAATACCTGAGCTCCCTAGTACTGAATCGGTAGACCTCGGTTATCTTCGAGATTCGTATTGGCAACCTTTGAAGCACAAACTATGAATCGCTTATGCATCGCCGTGAGACATCTGGCGTACATTTCACGTACTAGTACTGTTATTGTTTACACAGCAAAGCCAAACTATAGAATTCATGCTAGGAACAAGATTCGCATCGAAAAATGTTATATAAGGTGTGTGTGACACACTTGTTGGCTTAAGATAAAAAAAAAAGTTGAGTAAATTAATGTCGATCGATCATATTATCGATTCAGTTCAGATTTCATTTCCATTCAGTTGGCAGTATAACCGGAACCGGCAGAGCTCCCTCCTTACTCCTCACCCCTGTAAAACTTGGGATCAAGAAAAGGTTCGCGTATGGTACAGCCCCCAGTATTTGCCTAGTGTGAAAATGGGAAACTACCGAAAACCATCTTCAGGGCTGCCAACCTCCATGGCTAAATGGTTAGCGCGTTGGCCTTTGGTCATAGGATCCCGGGTTCGATTCCCGGCGGGATCAGGCATTTTAACCATGATTGGTTAATTCCGCTAGCACGGGGGCTGGGTGTATGTGTCGTATTCATCATTATTTCATCCTCATCACGACGCGCAGGTCGCCTAAGGGAATCAAACCAAAGGACCTGCACATGGCGAGCCGAACATGTCCTCGGACACTCCCGGCACTAGAAGTCATACGGCGTTTCATTTTACGGATGCCGTTATAAGGAAATAGCACGATAGGTTTTATGTCAAGAACCAGAATAAAAGATCGCTAAATGCTTTCTTTAGTTCAATGACACATGATAACATCGTAGCCTGCCACCCGAAATACCCTCCTCCCCTCCTTTTCTCTGCATGCTCGACGTCGTGGAGATACCGGCTTCTAAGGGGTGTCCATAGTTTTCCTGTAGCAAGCATTCTGTATCGTCTCGCATATTTATTTCTTTGCGTGTTCAACATCGTCACTATATTATATCAGTATGCATGCGCTCTTCATATCTGATTCCAACATAAGAGAGTAAATCTCTCGCGGTGTGGCCATTCACTTGAAACGGAACAATACTCTTCTACAAGACAGAAATGATGGGTTTGATGGATAATTAGACAATTTGCTACGTGTTATGTTCACCCAGCGGGAAGTAAGTTCGATTTTCCGTCAGAAAGCCGAAAAATCTACAAAAGGAATTCACTCAGCCTACACCAAAAATGAGTACCAGAAGCAAAGGTGGTCTGACATAGAGCTAAACACTCTATCATTCTTAGTATCGAGGTTGCAAATAATACTGGAAAGTTTCTCCTTCGACAGCTTAATATCCGAGCACCCAAAAGTCAAGCGTACAATTTAAATCGCAAAAATGTAGGGGCCTCAACAGTACAGGAAATCGGGCAATATTTAAATTACACAAGACTGATGACTGGATGTCCCTAGCCCCTAAAACGAAGCAGTCTACTAAACAGCAAAATCATATCAGTAGACCTACAGGTCATGAAGGCCTGCTTACTTTGTATTCCAAGTTCAGATTGGAAACACTCAACATTTTCTTCCTTAACCTTTCATGAAACATGAGCTATCGCGCATGACCATCTTCGTGGCCTTTTACTCAGTTTTTTGGGATCTGCAATTGATATCAATGCCGCCCTGTTTTACGGCTGGGTACCCTTCCTGACACCAACACTATGTGGAGGGTTGTATTCACTGCTGCGTGTTTATTTGGTGGTTGATAGTGTGGTGTGTAGATGAAGAGGAATATGAAGATAAACGCAAGCTCCCCGGGCAGTGGAATTATGAAACGTCTATTCTATTCTATTACTAGCAATTTATTGGTTTTACGTTCCATAACTACTTTTACGGTTTACACTGAGGTGCCGGAATATGGTACCACAGTTTAGGCGCCAGTAAATTTACTGGTCCGATGGTATTTGAACACCTTTAAATACCACCGGACTGAGCCGGGATCGAACCTACCAATTTGCGATCAGAAGGTCAGCGATGTCCTGTCTTTTTTATTTATTTACTATTTGCTTTACGTCGCACCGACGGCGATAGGTCTTATGGCGACGATGGGATAGGAAAGGGCTAGGATTTGCAAGGAAGCGGCCGTGGCCTTGATTAAAGTACAGCTCCAGCATTTGCTTGATGTGAAAATGAGCTTCAGAGCTGCTGACAGTGGGGTTCGAACCCACCATCTCCCGAATACAAGCTGACAGTACGTGACCCGAGCAGTGCAGCCACTTGTTTGGTCACTCTTCTGTATAATCCACTTGACCTGGTCTCTTCTATTCCATCATTAAGAACTATCCTTCGTCCGGCTCCATGGCTAAATTGTTAGCGTTCTGGCCTTTGGTCATAGGAGTCCCGGGTTCGATTCCCGGCAGGGTGGAATTTTAACCATCATTGGTTAATTTCGCTGACACGGGGGCTGGGCGTATGTGCCGTCTTCATCATCATTTCATCCTCATGACGACGTGCAGGTCGCCTGTGGGCGTCAAATCAATAGACCTGCACCTGGCGAGCCGAACATGTCCTCGGACACTTCCGGCACTAAAGCCGTACGCCATTTCATTTCTTTAAGAACTATCCTTAAGTGAGGTATCCTATATTTTACTACTCTGCGATGTGTTTATTACTGGCTGTTTGTTCTGTAAGGTCAAACCTTAAAGAGAAACGTTTCGAAGGGTGGTAACGTGCTAACTATTATGTGTGAACGAGCGGTTAGGTCACCAGTCCTGCCTGCATAACGAGAGGTACTCTGGTGGACTACATTGACGAACGGCTATTTTCTGGATTCAAGCAGCTGTGACTGGAATAGACACGCTATTTGGAGTCAATAGGTTTCGCGTGTTAGCAGAAAAGCAGCTTAGGACATGTTTTAATTTACTTGAAGAGCCTAATAGAAGGAGACGAAAACATTACGTTTAAGACGTGTACTTACAACTACTTCACAGTATATTTCTTATTTTATATGATATAAACCTTTTAACGTTGAATACTTTCGTTTTTTTTTTTTTTTTTTTTTTTTTTTTTTTTTTTTTTTTTTTTTTAGAATCTATTTGGTCAATTGCGACACACAGGTTGCATTACCAACAGGCGAAAAGCGCATCCGTGTATTATGTCATAGTCATCGTTAGCATAAATTAGTTAGGTATATAACTTCAGTCTGTGAAAAATAACCCTATTTATATACACTCATTTGCAGGGACGGGAGGAGTACAAGAAAAAAGTAACTCGGCTGATTTACAGTTCATTCTTTATCCGATTACCCTCCAGGGTTGGTTTTTCCCTCTGACTCAGCGAGAGATCCCACCTCTACCACCGTAAGGGCAGTGTTCTAGAGCGTGAGACTTTGGATCGGGGGATAAAACTGGGGAGGAGGACCAGTACCTCTCCCAGAAGGCCTCACCTGCTATGCTGAACGAGGACCTTGTGGAGGGATGGGAAGGAATAGGGAAAGAAGCGGCCGTGGCCTTAAGTTATGTACCATCCCGGTATATGCATGGAGGAGAAGTGGGAAACCACGGAAAACCACTTCGAGGGCGGCTGAGGTGGGAATTGAACCCCCTCTATTCTGCTGACCTCCCGAGGCTGAGTGGACCCCGTTCCAGCCCTCGTACACATTTTCAAATTTCAGGCAGAGCCGGGAATCGAACCCGGGCCTCCGGGGGTGGCAGCTAACCACTACACCACAGAGGCGGCCTGATTTACAGTTACCTAAGAAATATTTTACTCAATTACAATTACAATTTATAGAACGATAGTCTTAAGGAAATCACAGACTTTCTTTTCACATGGGGCTGTAACAAAACTAACATTTGCAACGAAAATATATTTCTTCATTTTCTGTCGTTCTTTTTAGCATAGAGACATTAAGTGGCTATCATTATTAAGTTAGAATAAAGATAATAACTTGGAAATTTTGAAATTATCTACTCCCTTTTTTTTCTATTTGCTTTACGTCGCACAGACACAGGCAGGTCTTATGGCGACAATGGTAGAGGGAAGTGCTGGGAATGGAAAGGAAGCGGCCGTGACCTTAATGAGGGCACAGTCTCAGCATTTGGCTGGTATGAAAATGGGAAATCACGGAAAAACCATTCTCAGGGCTGCCGACAGTGGGGTTCGAACCCACTATATCCAGAATGTAAGCTCATAGCTGCGCGACCCTAACCGCACGACCACTTGTTCGGTCATTTTTATTTTATTTAATGACTTGAAGCGTGTCCGCCTCTGTGGTGTAGTGGTTGGTTAGCGTGATTAGTTGCCACCCCCGTAGGTTCGGGTTCGATTCCCCGTTTTGCCACGAAATTTGAAACGTGGTACGAGGGCTGGAACGGGGTCTACTCAGCCTCGGGAGTCAACGGAGTAGAGTTGGGTTCGATCCCCACCTCAGACATCCTAGAAGTGATTTTCCCACTTCTCCTTTATGGCCACGGCCGCTTCCTTCCTTCTTCCTTGCCTGGCCCTTCCAATCTTCCCTTCCGTCCTCAAGATCCCTGTTCAGCACAGCAGGTAAAGCAGCTAGGGCAAGTTACTGGGCCTCCTTGCCAGTTAAATCACCTGACCGAAAGTCGCGCTCCAGGACACTGCTCTTGAGGCAGTAGAGGTGGGATCCCTGGCTGAGTCCGAGGGAAAAATCGACCCTGGAGGGTAAACAGATTAAGAAAGGAAGAAAGAAAAAAGGAAAGAAATGGTTTTGTTCAATGTATTTTGAAATACAGTTGTTGTTTTTCGTCGTTCTGTCTGGTAAATGAATTTTAAAACATCAATTGTTTGCATAGCAAAGGGATATCACGCATTGATTCATAATGAATTTCAAGCGCCAGTTTTTGAAAAAAAAAATTATCCATGAACTGTTGAAAACTTATTGCCAATATGTGACATCTTCAGTAATGTTAAAGTTTCTTTCCCGAGTGATTTTTCCAGCAGAAATGTAACTGTGGCAAGCCTGCCTTCGTGCGATGCTTGTGGTGTGCAATATTTCTGGTTCGATTTTTTTTTTTTTTGCTATTTGCTTTACGTCGCACCGACACAGATAGGTCTTATGGCGATGATGGGACAGGAAAGACCTAGGAATGGGAAGGAAGCGGCCCTTGGCCTTATTTAAGGTACAGCCCCACTATTTGCCTGGTGTGAAAATGGGAAACCACGGAAAACCATCTTCAGGGCTCCCGACAGTGGGGTTCGAACGCACTATCTCCCGCATGCGAGATCATAGCTGCGCGCCCCTAACCGCACGGCCGTGGAATATTTCTACGATCGGCATCATCCAAAGGAATGCCCCATATCTACCTGAAGCGTCAATGTAAGAATGAACTTACAAAAAATTGTAATCCCTGAAGAATACCATATACATAAATATAATAAACACATAACACGTATTGTGAAGCCCAGTTGTAATTTTACAATCAACATAACGCCCTTGTATCCACTAACTTCTTTCTTTCTTAATCTGTTTACCCTGTAGGGTCGGTTTTCCCCTCGGACTCAGCGAGGGATCCCACTTCTACCGGCGCAAGGGCAGTGTCCTGGAGCGTGAGAATTAGCGTCGGGGGATACAATTGAGAAGGGGGACCAGTACCTTGCCCAGGAGGCCTCACCTGCTATACTGAAGAACGGCCTTGTTGGGGGGTGGGGAGGGAGTGGGATGGATAGACAAAGGAGAGAGAAGGAAGCGGTCGTGGTTTGAAGTTAGGTACCACCCCGGCATTTGCCTGGAGGAGAAGTGGGAAACCACGGAAAACCACTTCGAGGATGGCTGAAGTGGGAATCGAACCTACCTCTACTCAGTTGACCTCCCAAGGCTGAGTGGACCCTGTTCCAGCCCTCCGACCACTTTTCAAATTTCACGGCAGAGCCGGGAATCGAACTCGAGCCTTCGGAGGTGGCAGCTAATCACGCTAAACACTACACCACAGATCCACTAACTTGATAAGAAAAATTCGAGTAGTAATCGTCAATGGACATCAGTAGAAAAGCAAAAGAAACAAAAAAAACAAAATCATCAGGATTGGAACACGGGGCGCAGAAGTGTGAAATCGCGGCGATAGCTGCTGCGCCACCGCGTCAGTCGAACTTGTTACCCTCTAAAAGGCACGTAAAGCACGTCGGAAACTTCGCCCGTCATTTTCTCGGGAACGTTCGAGTGTCTACGGATAAGCCGAAACATGCTTTCGCTTATTTCGACCCCTCTTTCGCTGAGCGAAGTTTTTGGGAAATCGGGTTGTTATACTTGGCGGGTTCCCTTCGTGAGATGTTAAACCGGTGACGTGTTAGTAGTCATCCTGCAGAAAACCGTGTTATTAGGCACCGTGTGGTGGCTAGGAATGGCCTGCAACTTATTACATTCACAACATAAAATATTCCACCGTGTGGTGGCTAGGAAGAGCCTGCAATTTATTACATTCACAACATAAAATATTCCACCGTGTGGTGGCTAGGAAGAGCCTGCAACTTATTACATTCGCAACATACAATATTCCACCGTGTTAGTAGCCACCGTGTGGTGGCTAGGAAGAGCCTGCAACATATTACATTCGCAACATAAAATATTCCACCGTGTTAGTTGCCAGCCCGCAGAAAACCGTGTTAGTAGCCACCGTGTGGTGGCTAGGAAGAGCCTGCAACTTATTACATTCACAACATAAAAACATTCCATCAAGAAATAAGGACTGCAAACTCTTTTATGATTTAGACGAGAGAATCTATAGATGTCGTAGATGTCTTAGTTTTGGTTCAGCCGCTTATATATCACTAAACCGATATGGTATAAATTATTATAAACTAAGTTTGGCAATAAATAAGCGGCCTTTCGGCCTTGTCAGTCTCGTCATCTATCTTGTAAGGGTCGTCAAAATGTGTACTATTTACGTGTTTTGCAACATTTTCTTTCTTTCTTTCTTTCTTTCTTTCTTTCTTTCTTAATATGTTTACCCTTGGACTCTGCGAGGGATCCCACCTCTACCGCCTCAAGGGCAGTGTCCTGGAGCGGGAGACATTGGGTCGGAGGGTTAAAACTGGGGAGGAGGACCAGTACCTTGCCCAGGCGGCCTCACCTGCTATGCTGAACAGGGCGCTTGTAGGGGGATGAGAATATTGGAAGGGATAGACAAGGAAGAGGGAAGGAAGTGGCTGTGGCCTTAAGTTAGGTAACATCCCGGCATTTGACTGAAGGGCAGAAGTGGGAAACCACGGAAAACCATTTCGAGGGTGGCTGAGGAGGGAATCGAAATCCCCTCTATTTAGTTGACCTCCCGAGGCTGAGTGAACCCCGTTTCAGCCCTCATACCACTTTTCAAATTTCGTAGCAGAGCCGGAAATCGAACCCGGGCCTCCGAGGCTGGCAGCTAATCATGCTAACCACTACACCACAAAGGCTGCAACCTTCTTCATATTTATAATATATGTTGGCATTTGGTCTGTAAGACCATGCTGTTCATTTATAAAACAGGAAGGTCAAAAAGCAACATCTTTACAACATGGGACCTTTCATGGCATTGTGGCTAATTGGTGATAGAAAGCCACGGTACAGGAACTTGGGTTGGATGAGAACAGTTTAAATACAGACTATAGAACAAAAGTATCACAATGTTAAATTGGCTTCACTAAAAAATTTGGCTATTTCTTGATATATGTAGGTTTCATAGCTGCTTAACAACGACGAAACGGAAGTGGGAAGTAGAACTTTGAGTTGTATAAGCGTTTCATGTAAATTAGTTACTTGTGGTTTGCATGTAATGCATCCTAAAATTGTATGGTTGAGGCCTGCCTCTTGATTGGGGTCAGAGGAACAATTTGGGGACTCTATAACGCTGAGTCTGAACAGATGACTGGTGTAAGATGCATGTCCAAGTCTCATTCTGATAATTGATGTGATATGGCGGCTAGTTAGAGATAGTATATTGAACCATGGTTTCTGTGAGATTTGTCTCTGGCTAGCGGCGTAATGCTTGCCTTTGATGACTTCAGTTGTTGCTCGGTAACTTGAACATTCTTTGTAAGCCTATTCCTTGGTGTGGCTTTGGAAGTCCGTGTATGGTAGGGGTAATGCTTGGAACTGGCCTTCTGTAATGCTCTCATTTGCCAGTTGGTCTACTGTCTCATTGTGTATAATTCCAGTGTGGCCTTTGATCCACATAAGATGAACTTCTTTTCCGTTTTCCTTAGCTTGGTAGATGCTTACCTAGGATGCCCATGATGTATTTATTCGAACGCGTGTTCCTGCATGGTTGTTCTAGTTTTTGAAGTGCACTCTTGGAGTCCGTGAGAATTAATATCCTGCTGAAGTGCTGGACGCCGTACGTGTTGGCTGAGTTAATGGCGAGTATTTCAGCTGTGAATACTGAAGCTTCGTTGGGAAGAGAGAACATTTTGCAAGTGTTGAGTGCAGGGCAGTAGTACGCATAACCGACTCTTTCTTCGGTCTTAGATCCATCTGTGTATATTTGAGTATAACTGCCCCAAAATGCATCGATGAAATTTGTTACTTTTTCGTTGACATTTGTATTGCAGATTATAAAATCTGGAATATGAAATGTGGATGGTTGAAATACTGAAAGTTCATACCTCTGTCGAAATACTGGAAGTGATGTATCTTGAAGAGTAATGGGTATAATATACTGTAATTTCTTGATACTTTTGACCAATAGAGGTGTCCGTAGTCTTCTGTTTGTTCCTCTCTCACACAGTGGAAGGAGGTGGCGCAGTTTAAATGTTAGAGGGTGGCTAGATATGGACGAGCGTTGCAGAAGAAAGTTGTTGGCAAGCAGATCTCGTCTTATCTGAAGGGGCACTTATTTAGCCTCTACCAGTAGTGCGTTAGAAGGACTTGAATCCATGGCTCCGAGACATATTCTGAGTGCACGGAACTGTAGGACATCTAGTTTTCGAAGAACATACTGTGGTGCATTGCCGAAAAAGATGCAACCATAATCTAGTACAGATCGTATTAACGATCTATATAATAGTAATAGGACAGATGGGTCAGCTCCCCACCATACTCGACATAATGCTCTGATAATGTTTAACGTTCGGCCCACTTTAGTTGCCAGGTACCTTTGTTGGCAGGACCTAGTGTTTACAGTGCACTGTGTCTTATGGTATGGGCTAGAGCAATTTTGTTACTTTCATAGATCTGTCTCTGTCTTATATGAAAGTGACTGAGGTATGAGTGATGCTAGTAATGCAATTCCTTATGCAGCCAGTCCCTGCTATGAATGGTGTGAAAATGTTGCTCGTAGGTTCGGTTGTTGCATGCATTTCAGTGGGCTTGGCAGACTGATATGTAATAGCAACTCTGGCTCGGTGAGGGAAGCAACGGGAAACTACCTCACTTCTCATTTCCCTAGTACGCATCTTCAGTGATGCCTAGACCATCTATTACGGCTGATGGCAGAGCTGTTGAGGATCCCACCAGCGGCATCGCTGACGGACTGAAACATACATACATACTCGACATTGGTTCTCCATGTAAGTTTACTATCGAGGTATACCTATGCCTTGTAGTTTGTCTGAAGGGGAAGGAATATGGCGCAAGATGTGCAGATAGTGATGTGTAGTGAAGCTTCTTTCGAGTGAAGACAATAATAGAATATTTTGTTGGGGATAAATTCAGACCTGTTTGAAATGTCCAGGTTTGGAGTTTCCTTGCAGCGTCATCTAGCCATAAACATGTTAACCAAAGAGACTGAGATGATGCGTAGATATATACGTCATCTGCATACTGCAGAACTTTGCCTGTTTGTTTAAACATGATAGAGATGTGCAGTGTAGATGGCATACAGTAAAGGACTCAGTATAGCACCCTGAGGGAGTCCTTTTGTTACTAGTCTTGGCCCATAAAGGTGTTATCTTGGGTTCGAATATAGATTGTCCGCCGGAAAAATAAATTATATATACCCTGCACGTATATTTCGGGCAGACCTAGGTTTTGTAGTTTTTCAGGAAGTACTTGTATAATAACGCTGCCATATATCCCAGATATACCGGGGAATATGACGGTAAGGTAACCATAGTTTAGAAATGTACGTTTGATGTCCGTAGTAAGAATTCTAAGATGGTCGTAAGTAGAGCAACTTTTCCGGCACCCATATTGAGAGCGAGGCGATAAATTGTGAAACTCTAACCACCACTCCAGTCTAAGTTTCAACAGCCGTTCAAAAGTTTTAGCTATGCATGAAGATAGAGCGATGGGTCTGTAAGAAGCAGCTTCGTTCGGATCTTTACCCTGTTTTAAAATTAGGACAATAACCTGCGTCGTCCAGTCCTCGGGAAAATTGTTTTCATTCCAAATACACGTGAAAAGTAATGGCAATATTTCCTTGGCGTTGCGAGATGTTAGAAAGCATGAAATAATGTATATGGTCATATCCAGGCGCAGAGTTAGCAGTAGTTTTTAAAACTTGTTCTAATTCATGTAACATGAAAGGAGATGTAAGAATATCTTGGGTAGGTCGGGAAAGTTCCAACCGTGGATGCTGTTTTGGGGGAAGCGAGGTCATACGTGGAGCAATAAGGTCTGAAAACTCTTCTGTCCAACATTTAAGCCCTTGACGGGTTGGCGTTTTTTCTTCATTTTGTTAACCATCGACCATATTTTGCGATTGGGGTGTATCTTTGGTCAGTTTTTCACAATAAGATCCCCAGCTATTCCTTTTTACCATATTCAGAAAGCGTTTGAATGCTGCATCTATATTATTGTAACTGAGGAAATTTTCCATTGTAGTTGCTCGTTTTAACTTGCTGAAGGCCTGATTTATCTTCGTTATCTGTCGACTGCATTGGGAATTCAACCACGGGGTAGGCAATCTTTTTGAGATGTTGGTTTGTTTCCGTTCCGGAATGGATATGGCGGCAGCTAAATGAAGGGTGTGTGCGAAGGCGCTGTATTTATCAAGCGTGGTTTTCGATGTAACACAGAGTGTATATTTGCGTCTATCACCCTTCTGTATTTGACCCAGTCAGCGTTTTGAACGTTAATTTTAATAGTGGGTTTGACCGGTGAAGAACGAAATGGTAAAACAGGTGAAATGATGATAGCATAATGATTAGAACCCATTGAAAACAGCAAGATTTTCCAATGAAAATCAGATGAGATATTAGAAGGAAAAAGCTTAGGTCGACAGCGGAGGGACGTTGTCCCGGTACTGGTAACAGAGTAGCCGATCCATCGTTTAACAGAAATAAATTGTAAGGCAGCCTCACCTTATGTATCATTTACCTCGCAACCCCATGTTGTGCTATGTGCGTTATAATCACTACAAAAGAGGAAAGGTGGCTCTATCTGTTGCGTAAGCCGAGACCATTCTTGAAGTTGAATTTTTGTTCGTGGTGGGCTATATAATCTTGGTTGTTAATACGAACTCTTGCGGCAACGGCCTGAACACTTGCAATCTGCGAGTGATCAATAACTGTTTCTACGTATGGAATTGTATTTATTAATATTGCTAACCCTCCATAACCGTCCACTTGATCTTGTCGGATGGCATTATAGCCAGGAATGGTTAGATTAGAATCGTTCTTAAGCCAAGTTTCACTCAAGGTGGTTAAATCAATACCTTCAGTGTATAAAACTCTCCGTAAAATCTCTTTATTCGCAAGTACAGATCGTGCGTTCCATTGGAGTATTTTATTCATTATCTGAAGTAAATATACTTGCGATCATGTTATGCATTATAACCGGGTTAAAGACCTCGGGCGTTGTATATTGAGCTTGAGTAATGAGGAGCATGATAAAGTTAAATATCTTTCCGATCAGATGCTCATAATTTTGGGAGGCGGTTGTCATGATGTTATGTGGTTGGAGGGACAGGGGTTGTGGGAAATTGGAGTTACAGGCAAATGTGGGGGAATATACTGACGTTGTTGAATCGATGGATAATTCGGTTTCAGGTAGATGGGTGACGAGGTCTCTGGGGCCGATGCAATTGCTTTGGTGTGCGAGGATGTACTCTCATCGGCGTTTGTTGTCTTTGAGGAGGAAGTATTTGTTGTTGATGGTGCTGTGAGATTAACGGCGAATTGGTCAGGTTGTTTACTTGCTGAGAAACCTGTTCTGGATTCCGAGGCTGCATGTTAGCCGGCGAGATATCCGTGCGTGGTAGATGTGGCTGAAAGTCAGCTTGAGACGGGACCGCTGATTGTGAGAGAGGAGGAAATTATTCCATGCTTTGCCAATTGAAAGACGGGGCCATTACAGCAGTAGAATAATTTCTGTTATGGTACATATTGGTTGCTACTTCTTGAGATACATTATTCTGAGCCTCAAGGTATTTGATTTCGGACCATTTTTTGTACTCGAGACAGTCCCTATCCGTGGCTAAGTGTGGACCGTTGCAATAAATTCATGTTGGTGGTGCGGTGTCAGTACAAGTTCTTACGTCATGGCGTCCCGCACACCTACTGCAGCGTTATTGTCCTCTGCATTGAGATATTGAATGGTTATATCTTAAACATCGGTGACATTGCATCACTAGAAAGATGTAAGGTTGAACTTCGCATCGTGTTCCTTGGATATACATATTTTGAGGTAGGTGTTGGGTACGAAATGTAATGAGGCAGACTGGAATTGGTCGCGTGTCTCCATTGGGAAGCTTCTTTGTAAATCGTTTCACTTGAAAAAATGGGAGCATCACTCTGAATTTCTTTTAGAATTTCATTTTTATTAAATGTCGTGTCTACATTTCTAATAATCCCTAGCCTGTGCACAACATTACTTGGAATATAGACATCAAGGTGTTTTTCCTTCAAAAAGTTTTGATTCAACTAGCTTGTTTCTTACTATTCCGCATAAGGTCTCGATACGAAATCTATTCTTGCTAGTGGCTTTACGTCGCACCGATACAGACAGGCCTTATGGTGACGATGGGATAGGAAAGGCCTAGGAGTTGGAAGGAAGCGGCCGTGGCCTTACTTAAGGTACAGCCGCAGCATTTGCCTGGCGTGAAAATGGGAAACCACGGAAAACCATCTTCAGGGCTGCCGACAGTGGGATTCGAACCCACTATCTCCCGGATGTAAGCTCACAGCCGCGCGCTCCTAACCGTACGGCCAACTCACCCAGTAAGTCTGTTTTTACCAGAATGTTTAATATCCAGATCTTGTTGACGGGGAATTAAATTTTCACTAAAGATCAATCGCCCTATTGACATCGGATGTGACCGAGCTTGATAGCTTCAGTCGCTTAAGTGCGGCCAGTATCCAGTATTCGGGAGATAGTAGGTTCGAACCCCACTGTCGACAGCCCTGAAAATGGTTTTCCGTGGTTTCCCATTTTCACACCAGGCAAATGTTGGGGCTGTACCTTAGTTAAGGCCACGGCCGCTTCCTTCCCACTCCTAGCCCTTCCCTGTGCCATCGTCGCCATAAGACCTACCTGTGTCGGTGCGACGTAAAGCAACTAGCAAAAAAAAAAAAAAAAAAAAAAAAGACATTGGATGTAAGTTCCCTAGATTATCCTTCAACAAGGAACGGTCCATTATCAGTATTATTGTACCTATGAAATTAAATGTATGGCTTTTAGTGCCAGGAAATCCCAATCCGGGTTCGGTTCGCCAGGTGCAGTTCTTTCTATTTGACTCCCGTAGGCGACCTGCGCGTCGTAATGAGTATGAAATGATGATGAAGACAACACATACATCCAGCCCCCGTGCCATTGGAATTAACCAATTAAAGTTAAAATCCCCGACCCGGCCGGGACCCTCTGAACCGAAGACCAGTACGCTGACCGTTCAGCCAACGAGTCGGACATTGTACCTATTATTTTGAATGAGACGAGATGACGGCGGTGTACCCCCCGGTAGAAGTTGCTGGGGCAGCTAATGGGGTTTAACAGGAAGTTGGTTTGATGCATTTGTGTTATTAGTGTGTCGGAAGAGTCATTTTCATTCTCAGTATCCATATCTACTGAATGCTCCATATGTAAATTGGGATCGGCACGAAAACGCTCAGTTTTAGGGTCTAAATTGTACTTCATATTAGAACTATTATTACTATGTGTACCTGTGCTTGATTCTCGTTTTGTTGATAAGTTGCCGGTGCTGACGTTGCTCTCTTCATGATGTCTAGTACGTAAAGGGTGATGTTGCTCCACTGGGAGGGCTTGTTGCTGTTGATTTTGAAGATTTGATTGAAAATCAAGAGGATTTATTCGTTTTATCTACGTAACAAATCTGTAGGGCAGAATTAATAATAATCTGCCCCGTATCGGACGGATCATTCATAGTCCAGTTGATAATGTTAGCTGCAGTTTAAGGACAATAAATATCCTACACGAACACTGAAATCCGTACGACTGAAACACTAGGTTATGAATGAGTCACACGTAGCGAGCACGAAAGCAACTGCACTCCACGAAGTTTGCGAACGTGCAAACATTGGTTAAAATGGTATATACAGTACATCCTGACAGGTCAGCTTCGGGGAAAACGTCATCCAGTGCTTCTTGTAATGCTGCTTCAAAGTATACTTTCATCTTTTTCTGGAGACCAATCCACCCTTTTCTTGGTGGAAACCCCTTTGATGTATGTTGATTTTGTTTTATCTTCTAGAAGTACATATGCTACAGGCAACATATTTGTTACCTCGTCGGAGCTCCCGATGTCGGCAATAATTGTGAAAACCTGCTTAAACTGCATCGGAAAGCTTTTAAAGGTGCTGTCCAAGAATAATTTTTCAATTGTTTAAAAATATTCTTCCCTTTTGCGCTACTAAAGTCGAGAGCCCACCACAAGTCTCATCGAATAGAAGAAAACTAGATTTATCAGACATAGTCAAGAGATCTTCATTGAGCTCAATTTCACTGCTGGTTTTCGGATTTTGTGCTGTACCTAAGGCCTCTCTTCTCATTTCACATAGCGAACATTTAATCTTGGTGTAGGTTTTAACTTCTCCTACAAATGAAGGGTGTAACCCCAAAACCTGCTATGTGCCATTAATTTTCTTTTTTTCATTGTGCCTACAACACATCTATGTACCATTGCCATTTTACCCGAGACATGGCCATGTGCCACAGTGGTTATTTTAGTTCATACATTCATCGCAAGGTGGAAGCTCTGCTATGTTGCTCACTAGTTTACCCAGAAGTCTGTTAAGTATCAATAGCTACGGATGGGTTGCGAACGGAGTCGCGAAGAGTCGAGGCTGCTGCTTCTGGAACCGACACTCTCGACTCCGCTGATGCACTAGCGCCATCTAACAACTGTTTTTGGAACTGCTTGGATAGTTCCACGTTATTTCCTTGATAACTTATGATACGATGATTACAAGATGATAAATAGCCAGCAATCATTAAATATTGTTTCGGGTTATTATCATCGCTATTGTCCGACTCGTTGGCTGAACGGTCAGCGTACTGGTCTTCGGTTCAGAGGGTCCCGGCCGGGTCGGGGATTTTAACCTTAATTGGTTAATTCCAATGGCACGGGGGCTGGGTGTATGTGTTGTCTTCATCATCATTTCATCCTCATCACGACGCGCAGGTCGCCTAAGGGAGTCAAATAGAAAGACCTGCACCTGGTGAGCCGAACCCTTCCTGAGATATCCCGGCACTAAAAGCCACACGACATTTCATTTCATCGTCGTTATTGTTAATGTTGTAGGTCTATTTTCGCGGCGATGATGATAATAGAAGTGGTAATAATAATCTGACAGTATACCTTTTAATAATCACCATTGTTAACTTCAATGACGTAACACAGAAAAAAAGGCGAGTGCTTAGAGTATGATTTTATAACAAATATTTTACCAATTATTGTGCATCATAATAGTCGCCTCCGCAGTCTAGGGAGGCCCCGAGATCGATTCCGGCCAGGTCAGAGATTTTTACCTGTATCTTAGCTTTCGTGATGACGGTGAGGTAGAAGTCCTAGTCTAGAAAGCCAAGAATAACGGCCGAGAGGATTCGTCGTGCTGACCACACGTCATCTCGTAATCTACTGGCCTTTGAGCTGGGCAGAGATCACTTGGTAGGCCAAGGCCAACCAGGGCTGTCGCGAGAAGGTTCTTTTGTGCATAATAATAATAATAATAATAATAATAATAATAATAATAATAATAATAATAATAATAATAAAGTAAAATTATATGCTGAGAGAATAATCTTCAATAATCGCCAACGTGAACTTGAACCACATCATATTTTCATTTATGAATGGAATATTACAACAAATTTTTCACCAGTATTATTGTTTATAATATTTTCCTCGCATATAATATGTTATCAGACTTAATTTTAATTAATATCAAAGTCTATTTTTTTTGCTATTGGCTTCACATCGCGCCGACACAGATAGGTCGTATGGTGACGATGGGACAGGAAAGGGCTAGGCCGTGGCCTTTATTAAGGTACAGTCCCAGCATTTGCCTGGTGTGAACATGGGAAACCACGGAAAACCATTTTCAGGGCTGCCGACAGTGGGGTACGAACCAAGTATAATTTACACCTTATGTACTGTAGATACAAACTTTGTGGCTATCCACAGCAAACATTAGATCTGTAGGTCGAATTGTTCCTGAGAGAAGTGTACCTGCGAGGAACATGGACATGAGCATCACTTGCAAGTTCCTCCCTCAGCAACGTTTGTATTAGTATGATGCATAGACTTCATGTGGATTATCATACTCGATGTTGTAGGATAATAATACATTATATCACTTTACTAGTTTTCGTTATCGATTTTAAATTGGTCCCACGCTGCTGATCTCTTCCGCGTAGCCATTACACCTATATACAATCTGAGTGCACAATAATCACTTGCTACGTACGAAAGTTCAACTTACAAGTGATCTATAACACGCTTGTGGCTCATTGTGTCCTTTTAAATTTCTCTGTTTTGTAGTCTGCGCCCTAGTGCAGATTTACTCTGCAGTGATTCCACATGTAAGACATTTTCACTCAGTTGAGTGTAATTCGTGCAGTATATCTGTGGATGCCACTTACGTATGTAGTGTGAATAAAACAAGCAAAGCAAGATTAGAGTTTTGCGTGATCAACACTACTTGGAAGTGACTTCACATTTCGCGGACTGGATGTTTATGTTTGTTCCAACACATTCCTTTTCGTATTCACACAACACTTCACACCACCAATCACCACAGAAACACGCAATAGTGAATACGTCCCTCCACACAGGGTTGGTGTCAGGAAGAACATCTGGCCGTAAAACATCGCCAAGTCCAATGTGCGACACAGTCTGCACCCATCACCCTACCAGTATATGAGAAAAAAAAACGGTAGAAGAAGCTGGTAATATCGTTCATATACTGGAAGTACCTTACTATCCCATGTGAAACATGGGCGTCATTGGTATAGTTCATTCGGTATACGCCTTTTGTGCGACCGATATTATTCAGTGTTCATTGTCCCATTGTATAGCCATCGACATGTATGTGAGACGACATTGGCGGATTTGGTCAAGGCTTCATTCACAGTGTTTATTTTTAAAGGTTTCATCTACATTCGGTGCGACTCGTTGGCTGAATGGTCACCGTATTGGCCTTCGATTCCCGGCTGGGTCGGGGATTTTAACCTTCATTGGTTAATTCCAATGGTTTGGCGACTGGGTGTCTGTGCTGTCCCCACCATCCCTGCAACTCACACACCACACATAACACTATCCTCCACCACAATAACACGCAGTTACCTACACATGGCAGATGCCGCCCACCCTCATCGGAGGGTCTGTCTTACAAGGGCTGCACTCGGCTAGAAATAGCCACACGAAATTATTATTGAAGAGAAATGAAGTCACTCTCTATTATAAAACTGAGAAACATCTAGAAGGAACCTAGCGTAGAGTTTTATATGACTAATAAGTAACAAACCACGCGGACCGAGCGAGTGGTTGCGTGGTTTGGGTCACGTAGAACTCACCTTGCATTCGGGAGAGAGTGGGTTCGAATCCCACGGTCGGCAGCCCTGAAGATGGCTTTCCGTGGTTTCCCATTTTAACACTAGGCAAATGCTGGAGCTGTACCTCAATCAAGGCCACCGACGCTTCCTTCCTACTCCTAGCCCTTTCCTATAGTCTACCGTCACCGCCATAAGACGTATCTGTGTCGGCGCGACGTAATACCAAACTATAAAAAATAAACTATGCGACCTACTGATTTATGTGGAATTATGTCAGCTTATCCATAGTTCTGAAAAATACGTCAGCCTCGTATTGGTAGATTTACTGGCACGTAAAAGAACTCATGCGGGACAAATTTCCGGCATCTCGGCGTCTCCGAAAACGGTAAAAGTAGTTAGCGGGACGTAAATCAAATAATTATTAGTTCTGAAAAACTTGCATTTTATGGCCACCTTGGTGAGAAACTAGCAAATGAAGTCACTGATCTCCATAGTGTATTGTCTCTTACACAACCTAAGATGGTGATTAAATGGTTCCGTTTCATTAAGTCCCGGTCCAGCTAATCACAGTCATACACACTGCCACATCAAAACAAGTTATTAGACAGTATTTGCTCATACGTGCCTACATATTCACGAGGCATATAAGCCCTCAATATGAAAAACAAACCATGTTTATTGTAAGCAGTGTGGAATTATTAAGTGTAGTCATACTTCAGCGAATATTGGATAAGAGAGAATTCTCGTCCTAGGCCTTGTAAAAGCAAAGCAAAGCAAAGGCTTCCACCATTGTTAACCTCGGCACGTGATGGGGTAGAGTGGTTAGCTCTACGCCCGGCCGCCTTTGCCCCCAGGAATTAACCTGGTACTCATTTTTGGTGTAGGCTGAGTGAACCTCAGGGCCGTATGCACCTCCGGAAGTGGAGGTTTCATAAATTTTTACGACTACCTGACGAGTATTCGAACCCACGTCCTTCCGGGCGAACCGAGCACGCCTTTACCGCCTCGGCCAGGCAGCCCCTGTCCTAGGCCTTGTGGTGGAGGATAGTGTTATGTGTGGTGTGTGAGTTGCAGGGATGTTTGGGGACAGCACAAACACCCAGCCCTCGGGCCATTGGAATTAACCAATGAAGGTTAAAATCTCCGACCCGGCCGGGAATCGAACCCGGAACCCTCTGAACTGAAGGCCAGTACGCTGACCGTTCAGCCAATGAGTCGGGCATTTCTCTTCAATGAAAGCACCCTTCCAAATGTTTTCTCATTCTCATCATGCTCCTACCGTTCGTTCCAGTTCATTGAAATATCGACGCTTATGTTCTGATGGTGGTGGTCGATTACTATTTTAGAAAACCGTCCTCTTTTATATTAATCAGAAGAGAAACTGCTGCGGAAGAGTGAGGGTATCGAAAGTAAAGAGAAGGGCCACGAATGTCGTGGTAGGAAATACTCTTCAGGCCTCGCAAACCTAATACCGTTGAGGTCCGAGGAGAACAAGAGTTGATCAAAGGAGGCCAGGCAGGAAACAAAAACGTGAGTAAACTAGCAAAAGGAAGTCAGACTCAGCTAGGCTCTCCTTTCCAAGCGGAGAGAACCGGGGGTACTGAGGTCTACCTGAAATAATACTTGAGGACACGTTTGTAATTAGTTCAAGACACTTGCGTAAAACCTCAGAATAGTGAATTACAGGGAAATTACTTGCATATTCATCCTCAAAGGGTGACAGTTTGGGAGCTTGAAGTGGCGACAAAGGGGCCCCTAGCTGAGTCCAACATTGCGACGACTTTCTTGAGCCAAGCTCTTCCCTTACACAATACCTATTCGGGCTCCTTTGGCCAACTCTTGTTGTTTTCAAATTCCGACGGAATTACAGTAGGTCTGCAATGCCTAGGGAGTCTAATTTTCACGGTCTTCTCTTTCTTTTTTCAATATCCACATTCTTCGAAGAGTAAAATGGTTACCTAGTTATTCTTGCCCTAAAAACAGTAATAAAGGGGTGACAACTAGACGATACGGGTTGTATAGTTGAGAACTTGCATTCGGGAGAAGATGTGTTTGAATCACAGCCCTGAAGATGGCTCTGTATGGTTTCACTGTTGTCAAGTCAGACTGAGTAGTGTCCCGGCACCGAGTGAGTAGGCCATGCGGTTAGGATCACTCAGTATTCGGGAGATGCTGAGTTCGAACCCCGCTGTCGGCAGACCTGAAGTTGATTTTCCGTGGTTTTCCATTTTCACACCAGGCAAATGCTGGTGTTGTACCTCAATTAAGGCCACGGTCGCTTCTATCCCACACCTATTCCGTTCCTATCCTGTCGTCACTATAACACCTATCTGTGTCGGTGCGACATAAAGCAGATTGTAGTGTCCCGGTGCTCGCCAACACACCCTTCCACGCTAGTCCCTGATGCATTTTAATTATGGTCGCAGTCACTATCTTTCCAGTACAAGCCCTCCATCATCTCAGCGTCGCAAAATCGTGCCAGTGAAAGAGCGACGTTAACCACTAATAAAGAAGATTTGTGCTTTAACGTTGTAAATAAATTGAAGATCTTGCAAAGATCGTGTCATTATCAATCTGCATATATAAAGATGTAAGGATGTAACGATCGCTATCCGGAAACGAATGAAAACAAACTTCTTTTTTATAAGGAAGAGAAAGAGGAAGAACAACTGGGCAACCATCTTCCTTTAACACTACTGAGAAGGAAAACGAAAGAAGTCCGACACTTCGAAAAATGAAAGAACGGGAAGGGGACTATATCGCAGATCTCTTCATAAATGATCGCTCAGAAACTGTTGAGAAACCGAAAGATCTGGAGATTCTCAACTGTGAGCTGGATAAAGCACTTGGTCAAGCAATATCTGGTAAAGTCATCCAACCAAATGAAATAAATGCAGAGCTGCCTAAGGGGATTGATATTAATAATGATGACTTCCTTTTGAAGCTGTTCAGCCACATGTACAACTGAGGAAACATCCCCGCAGACTGGGTGGGGGGTGGGGGGAGGGGGCTGCCAAAAAAATTGAATTCCTAAAGGTGTAGTGATTACAAGCTGATGAGTCACGCTCTGAAAGTATTTTTAAAAATAATTGTGGATCAAAACATTCTGCGATTATGGAAATTATGCAGAAAAATAGACATAAAGGTCAGTGAAGCCCAGTTTGGGGTTAGAAAAAGTCTTGCACTAGGGACGCCCTTGTGTCTGTACAAGTTGTAATTTACAAATATCTTCTTTGCAAAGGAAGTAAACACTTTCGATTGAAGCGGAGAGAGCTTGACGATTCAAAGTTTTTCTTCGTCACTTTGTTTTATTAACTGTGCACGGACAGAGTTATTCGATTCCTGTAACCTACAGGTTTCAAGAGCCACAGCTTTCGCATGCTTTTAAAAATTCGTGTGCTTCTCTAATTTGCCCTTACTTCCTGTAGATTTCCGAAACATAATAAAAGGCACCGCTACGAACATACCACCGGTTTTTTTTGGTATAGCTTCAAGATCAGTTTTTAACACTAAAAGGATCGGGCAGGGCCTCTGAAACTCAGCAGTATGAACATTTGCAATTACCCCAAGGTCTCAGCATTCAGAGGGCTGTATGTCCTTTTACCTGTCTTTAATGGTCATAGGAATATGTTGCAGTTTTTATCTAGGAGATTCATCAGTTAGTCTTTTTCTGTCCCTTGCACAAAGTAGCAGTGGGTCTCTCAGGCTCCACCTGACCGTTGACGTGCCGTACCTAATTCTGTCAAACAGGCAACAAGGTTATTTCCTGTGGTTTGAGTTTCAAAGCTCTTGCTAAGTTCACATCTTCTATAAACAATAGTATTAGCCTTTTTTGTGAGCCTCCGTGGCTCAGACGGCAGCGCGTCGGCCTCTCACCGCTGGATACCGTGGTTCAAATCCCGGCCATTCCATCTGAGATTTGTGCTGGACAAAGCGGAGGCGGGACAGGTTTTTCTCCACGTACTTCGGTTTTCCCTGTCATCTTTCATTCCAGCAACACTCTCCATTCTCATTTCATAGCATCTGTCATTCTTTAATATATCACTTTGAGAGTGGCGACCCCATCGTAATAATAGCCTATATATATGATTCATTCATTACATCCCTGACCCGGTCACTGACTGGAGAACAGGTTGTAGGTTTTTTCATTAGTATTTTTATGACATTTTGAATATGGCAGCATCAAGTGGAAGGATTTCAACATTTGAAATAGGTGAAATTTTATACGATGATGAATTTGATGATTCAGACGCTGAACCGGATTTTGTGATAAGCAGTGATTATGAATACAACAGTTAATTTAGCGAAGGAGAAGAAGACACCAGATATGCAGCTATACCCAGTTCCAGTGTTACGGTGATTACAGAGGATTCAAGTGCAGTTAGTTCTCGTTATTTTGTTGATAAAGACAGAAAAACGAAGGAATCGGAGCTGTATGTGTTATTTATATGTTACATTTTTCTCGGCATATTGAGAATCATTGTCTTCATTTTTGGAAAATGGTGTTAACACACACATATAGCAAGTACATCCCTGAATGTTATGCTAATTTTCAGCTGACATTTTTTAATTTGTTATGGAGTCAAGCTTCTAAAGAAATGCTTTCAGGGTACTTATATTATGCCGTTTTATTGTAAAATATTTTTTTATTAGAAATTAATTGCTATAAAGGCGAACATATTTAAAAAAAATATTGGTCCAACCAGACCCAACCCGACCGATCACGTTACGTTTTCTGCCCGACCGCTCTAGGGTTAAATGTCTCACACAATTTGCAAAATGCACCACCCATATTTTGATCAAAATATAACCATTCTCCCATTTATACTGATATTTGAATTCACGTTCACGATCGCTTTGTTCTTGTACACTTACGGTAGCAAGAATATCCTCGTTTGAACAACGTGGAAGAACAACTGAATAACTTGTTTCACTTTCGCCTTCTGGTGTTACTATCCCTTTGCATGAATTATCTTCAAAACATTGTTTCTTCGGAAGAAAGGAAAATAGCGTTTGAGATTTTGACTTATTCAATATGAAAATACAATAACTTCACACAGAGCTGAGCATAGACCAACCGACTCACAGACCACGCCTGTATGGGAACACGGTCAGGAATGCCAATCATAGAGAAATTAAAACCAACGTTGAGTTCGTTAAGGACACATTATAAGAAATTAATTTAAAAATAGGCTGATTGTTGTCACAGCGGGTTTTGTGATTGTCGAGTTAATTTCACCAAATGCGATTGAACAAAACTTACATATTTATATCTCAAAGCCGAATCATCCAGTTAATCATTAATTTGTTATTTACTTTTAACTTTATTGCATTTCTAACAGAGAAACGGCTTGTGAAAAGCACCGGAGATTCATGTTAAATGACATTGACGCGCAAGAGACTGAAAAGCGGTTCGTAGTTCTTGCTATCCGAAAGATGATTATTATAATGAAGGTACATGTTCCGGAATTGTTATCAATTTGTATTATACTGCAACTGAAGTCTGTACATGTTGAAGTTCAGTCTGACCTTGACTTTACAAAGGTCTGTTTCACTCGAACAGAGGATGGAGAAGACAATCACAAATAGGCTACTATTACTACTGAAATGATTTTATTCCGTTCCCTGAAGGGGTAAGGCGGGCCTTCCAGAGGGTTACTCTCTCTCCCAGGCCAAGAAGATTTGAAACGGTGATTTGATGTGTGGAAAAGGTGAGAGGTGGCGGCCGTCGCCTGTGAGAGGATCTGTCCCGGCAATTTCCTTTAGTGCAAGAGAACGGGAAACCACGGAAAACCATTCTCAGGACATCCGACGAAGAGGACTGATCCCTCCGCCTTGGGAACGCAGAGCTGCAAGCATGGGCGTAACTAAGCGCCCGTAGGGCTCACCGTGCTCAGGGGGCACTTAAACCTGAATACGTAATTTGTGACCAGAGTTTTGTTATGGGTGAAATCATAGGTGCTAGAAAAGTAAACAATATTCTTTGTGTTTTGCAGTGTTAAATAAAACGTAGAATCAAATGCACTAGTAGAAATGGCTGTGGAAATAAGGAGATGTTGAAGGAACCTACTTAGAAAATTGAATCTAGCAAAGAAGGCAGCTAAGGATAACATGATGACAAGCATAATTGGCAGTCATCCAAATTTTAGTGAAGAACGGAAGGGTATGTATAGGTACTTTAAGGCAGAAACAGGTCCCAGGAAGGACATTCCAGGAATAATTAATGAACAAGGGGAGTGTGTATGTGAGGATCTTCACAAGGCAGAAGTATTCAGTCAGCAGTATGTAAAAATTGTTGGTTACAAGGATCATGTCCAGATTGAGGAAGTGACTAATGCTAAAGAAGTATTAAAACTTACCTGTAACAACAATGGAATTTACAGTAAGATACAAGAGTTGAAAACTAGAAAAGCAGCTGGAAGGTTTTGGGGGATATACTGTAGTACCATATCTGAAGTACTTCTTTCATTATTGTTTGGTCGAAGGAGCTATACCAAATGAATGGAGAGTTGCTATAGTAGCCCCTGTGTATAAAGGAAAGGGTGATAGACATAAAGCTGAAATTTACAGGCCAGTAAGTTTGACATGCGTTGCATGTAAGCTTTGGGAAGGCATCCTTTCTGATTATATTAGACATGTTTTGCGAAATTAGTAACTGGTTCGATAGAAGGCAATTCGGTTTTAGGAAAGGTTATTCCACTGAAGCTCAGCTTATAGGATTCCAGCAAGATATAGCAGATATCTTGGATTCAGGAGGTCAAAGGGACTGAATCGCGATTGACCTGTCTAAAGCATTTGATAGGGTGGATCATGGGAGACTACGGGCAAAAATGAGTGCAATCGGACTAGAAACAAAGTGACTGAATGGGTTGCAATATTTCTAGATCACAGAGAATTAGAGTAGGCGAAGCTTTATCTGACCCTTTAATAATTGAGAGGGAATTCCTCAAGGCAGTATTATTGGACTTTTATGTTTTCTCATATACGTAAATGATATGAGTAAAGAAGTGGAATCGGAGGTAAGGCTTTTTGCGGATGATGTTTTTCTGTGTAGAGTAATAAATAAGTTACAATATTGTGAGCAACTGCAAAATGACCTCGATAATGTTGTGAGATGGACGGTGGGCAATGGTGTGATGATAAACGGGGTTAAAAGTCAGGTTGTGAGTTTCACAAATAGGAAAAAGTCCTCTCAGTTTTAATTTCTGCGTTGATGGGGTGAAAGTTCCTTTTGTGGATCATTGTAAGTATCTAGGTGTTAATATAAGGAAAGATCTTCATTGGGGTAATCGCATAAATGAGATTGTAAATAAGGGGTACAGAATTTTGCACATGGTTATGAGGGTGTTTAGGGGTTGTAGTAAGGATGTAAAGGAGAGGGCATATAAGTCTCTGGTAAGACCCCAACTAGATTATTCTTCCAGTGTATGGGACTCTCACCAGGATTACTTGATTCAAGAACTGGAAAAAATCCAAAGAAAAGCAGCTCGATTTGTTCTGGGTGATTTCCGAGAAAAGAGTAGCGTTACAAAAATGTTTCAAAGTTTGGGCAGGGCAGACTTGGAAGAAAGAAGACGAGCTGCTCCACTATGTGGTATGTTCCGAACTGGCAGCGGAGAGACGGCATGGGATGACATTAGTAGACGAATAAGTTTGAGTGGCGCCTTTAAAAGTAGGAAAGATCACAATATGATGATAAAGTTGGAATTCAAGAGGACAAATTGGGGCAAATGTTCATTTATAGGAAGGGGAGTTAGTTGTTGGAATAACTTACCAAGGGAGATGTTCAATAAATTTCCAATTCCTTTGAAATCATTTAAGAAACGACTTGGAAAACAACACATAGGGAATCTGCCACCTGGGCGACTGCCCTAAATGCAGATCAGTATTGATTGATTGATTGATTGATTGATTGATTGATTGATTTTGACATTGTTGTCTGTGTTAATAGAGTGATTTTTACAAGTAGGCCTAACCAAATAGTAAGGCTGCAGTGAACTTCGATAAAGTAACTAGAAGACTTGATCAAACGGAAGCGATACTAATTTTTGTTGGTATTTCTTTCGTTAACACGATATATCAGAGCTGTACACTGTGTTAACGAGGTTTTGCAGTTTGTAAGAGGAGCGGGAATCAGTCAGTCATTCAACTGGTCCGGTAATGACCGAGCTGTTGGCCAGGCACCAGTACTAATTAAAGGCAAACACAATAGAGAAACAGACAGACAAGTGGCGTGAGCCAGCCTCACACCTGACTCACACTTAACTGCTTTCATTTAAATATCTAAAACTTTCCATGCAAAAGTAGAGGGACGTCAAGAAACAGATGCATTTCTCAGTATGTTGAACATCAATTGACCTTTTTGAACCTAGAAATATAGAATAATAGGTTAGATACACTCAAGAACACAAAATTGGCTGTCACAGAAGATGATTTTCTTTCAAAATATTCTTGTTAGAAGTAGGACGGACATATTGTGCACGTTATCTGATTCTAAGTATCATCTTTTCGGCCACCGGCTATCCACAGTTTTCGAGAATGTATAACATTAATTTCTTTGCCGGCCGATGTTTGTGCGGCTGGGAGTTCATCGTTAACGATTCTTTGAGAAGAATATTTCGTGGGAAAGTAAGTAAAAGAAACTCACGTAATAGCAGTCTGTAATAAATGTTAGTCGATTTAGTTGAATATTGAAGGATGTAATTATTCAAACAATAGGCGACTTACTCAGTAAGTAACGGAATAAATAGGTCCGAGGTCCGGGCTCAAGACCAGTTTCAAGGCTCACGCCTTAGTATCTGAGCTACACCACCCAGCGTAGTGCCACTACTAGTAGTAGTGTTAGTAGTAGCAGTAGTTCTTGCTCTGTGCAAGGTAGTTGTAGGGTGTGTTGACGTCAAGCGTCTCATGTATTTAGTGTGTGAAGTTTGTTCTAACACGTATGTTGTCTAAACTGGAGAGTGCATTTTCAAATTTTGCATCCAGGCTGCAACTAGGCTGTGGAAGGGAGAGAGAGAGAGAGAGAGAGAGAGAGAGAGAGAGAGAGCAGAATAAATTGAAATGGTTAAACTAGGAACATTCTAGTGCGGTTGAGAATGACATAAGCTCCTTGTCTTCTCATTTACGTTATCTGGGTTGAGTATATCCTATTCGCGTCTATCAATCCCCTCTCAAACGTGTGTTAGAACCGAGAACCGAAACCTATTCAATTGTCTGGGAGGTTACTATGCTAACCACAGAGGCCATGTTCCTATCCATACAATGTTTTCAACTTAATAAAACATTAGATATTGATTTTACACCATCTAATAACTATTTTAGTTATTTTACTAAACTTTGTGCAGACATTATATTTATGACATTTTCATGTTCACCCTCTAGATATGTTTAGGCAAGCATCTAATTATCTCTGTTATCGGTATTTCATTTCGATCATTTTATCCTGTTCCCTTTGTCCGGCTCCATGGCTAAATGGTTAGCGTGCTGGCCTTTGGTCACAGGGGTCCCGGATTCCTTTCCCGGCAGGGTCGGGAATTTTAACCATAATTGGTTAATTCCGCTGACACGGGGGCTGGGTGTATGTGTAGTCTTCATCATCATTTCATCTTCATCACGACGAGCAGGTCGCCTACAGGTGTCAAGTCAAAAGACCTGCACCTGGCGAGCAGAACTTGTCCTCGGACACTTCCGGCACTAAAAGACATACGCCACTTCATTTCATTTTATTTATCCTGTTCCCTTTGAAACAATAATCAACCACTCTTCAATTTTCCAGTCCTTCTATTCAGTTGACTCATCATAACACTTAATTTAGTAGACTTACTTTTCTATGTGAAGAACTTAAGTGAACTGAATATTAAGGAAATACTGCAATCTATTTCAGGTCACAAGCTTTCCTTTGGCCACTAGTTAACAAGTTACCGAGCTCGATAGCTGCAGTCGCTTAAGTGCGGCCAGTATCCAGTAATCGGGAGATAGTGGGTTTGAACCCCACTGTCGGCAGCCCTGAAGATGGTTTTCCGTGGCTTCCCATTTTCACTTTTATTTTTCATTTTCATTTTTACCTTAATTAAGGCCACGGCCACTTCCTTCCCATTCCTAGGCCTTTCCTATCCCATCGTCGCCATAAGACATATATGTGTCGGTGCGACGTAAAGCAAATAGCAAAGAAAAAAAAGAAGTTAACAAGTTAAGGCTTATCGTGGGTTCACTTGCTCATGACTGGACGAATGGCTGCGCGGTTTGGTTCACGTAGCTGCCAGCTTACATTCGGGAGATAGTGGATTCGAACCCCACAGTCGGCAGCCATGAATATAAATTTCCGTGGTTTCCAATTTTCACACCAGGCGAATGCTGGGGTTGTACCTGAATTAAGGCCACGGCCGATTCCTTCCCACTCCAAGTCATTTTCTATCCTAATCGTGGCCATAAGAACTACTCGTGTCGCCGTGCCGTAAAGCAAACTGAAAAAAATACCCCACATTTATCTCACGGCCCACGCTCGTCTGTTTCAGGTTCGGCCCTCCTCCAGGCCTATCCTCGTACACAAGCAGTACCGGGACCGAGACGATGAAGGTAAGTACCGGTACCAGGTTTAACTACAAATTTATTTTGAAGCAGTCATATGAACTGCAGTGGTTGGTTTAAATGTGACTGGTTTTATTATATGCAAGAATCGGTATCATTAGATAGTGTTACGAATTATCCTTTATGGCTTTCAGAAGTGATTTTTATTTAATAGAGTTTAATTGTCTCACTAACTCAGATAGGTTTTTCGGTGATAACGGGGTAGGGAAGGGAAAGGAATGTGAAGGAAGTGACCGTAGCCTTAACCAAGGTCAATAATTGTTCGCCTGTGTAAAACCACGAAAAACTATCTTCAAGCCTACCGATGATGGTGTTCGAACCCACTCTCTCCAGAATGCAAGCTTACGGCTATGCGGCCTGTACCACGCAGCTAACTCATTCGGTTTTCAAAAGTGTTACCGTAAGTTTTCTAACGTTGTGACTGCGAAGTTTCAATGAACACTAGGAGTGATATTGTGATATTGAAGGTGATTTCAGTTCAGGATTTGGTGTCGTAAAACTTGCGCCGAGTAAAAGTCGCGCCGTGTTAAAATCAGTAAAACTTGCACCGTGTCATTAATCATTCTAGGATCTCATTAGCGAGAGGTCTTGTTTCGTGTTTCAGAATGTGACAGTGTCCACTGCCTACTTACCCCTCATAAGAGTTTTCAAAATATTATTTCTGACTTCTTCATCTTTATATCAGCATCACTGTTTGAAACAATTTAATTTGTCATTTATTAATCTTTTATACCCAGGGAAATGCGACAGTTCTCGCCAGGACACACAATTTCCTTTCCTTGGCAGTAGCTATGGTTCATTCTTGACTCCTATCACTTCATAAGGAGTGCATGTCAGGGGAAACGTGGGGTGAGACAGTTTTTTTCTGTTTCCACCGGTCATTATTTATTCAACAAATTCGCTATCATTTCATTTGCCATCCATTAATTTTTGTCAGGAAAAGCACGCCAGACCTCGAATTCGGCAGTATTTTCTTCCTTTAGTGGTATTTCATCCTTCATTCATTCTATTCCTGACCCTATCAGTTAGCTACAAACAGGCTGTGGATATTCTTCATAAGACTGAAAAGCTGATTCCATGTTTCCACACTTGGTTTGTAAATAAAAGTCAAACTACGTAGTTATACACATTTCACCCACTGATATAAATACGATGCAGGTCTTTTAAATGTGCAAGAAACCAACATTGATACAGTGAAAAACATTTTATATACACTGACTGACAGAGCAAATGCAACACCAAGAAGGAGTGGTCAGAACTTTATGCCAATTGCAGGGTAGACTGACGTCACTGAGGTATGCTCATGATGTGAAATGCGCCGCTGTGCTGCGCACGTAGCGAACGATAAATGGGACACGGCGTTGGCGAATGGCCCACTTCGTACCGTGATTTCTCAGCCGACAGTCATTGTAGAACGTGTTGTCGTGTGCCACAGGACACGTGTATAGCTAAGAATGCCAGGCCGCCGTCAACGGAGGCATTTCCAGCAGACAGACGACTTTACGAGGGGTATGGTGATCGGGCTGAGAAGGGCAGGTTGGTCGCTTCGTCAAATCGCAGCCGATACCCACAGGGATGTGTCCACGGTGCAGCGCCTGTGGCGAAGATGGTTGGCGCAGGGACATGTGGCACGTGCGAGGGGTCCAGGCGCAGCCCGAGTGACGTCAGCACGCGAGGATCGGCGCATCCGCCGCCAAGCGGTGGCAGCCCCGCACGCCACGTCAACCGCCATTCTTCAGCATGTGCAAGACACCCTGGCTGTTCCAATATCGACCAGAACAATTTCCCGTCGATTGGTTGAAGGAGGCCTGCACTCCCGGCGTCCGCTCAGAAGACTACCATTGACTCCACAGCATAGACGTGCACGCCTGGCATGGTGCCGGGCTAGAGCGACTTGGATGAGGGAATGGCGGAACGTCGTGTTCTCCGATGAGTCACGCTTCTGTTCTGTCAGTGATAGTCACCGCAGACGAGTGTGGCGTCGGCGTGGAGAAAGGTCAAATCCGGCAGTAACTGTGGAGCGCCCTACCGCTAGACAACGCGGCATCATGGTTTGGGGCGCTATTGCGTATGATTCCACGTCACCTCTAGTGCGTATTCAAGGCACGTTAAATGCCCACCGCTACGTGCAGCATGTGCTGCGGCCGGTGGCACTCCCGTACCTTCAGGGGCTGCCCAATGCTCTGTTTCAGCAGGATAATGCCCGCCCACACACTGCTCGCATCTCCCAACAGGCTCTACGAGGTGTACAGATGCTTCCGTGGCCAGCGTACTCTCCGGATCTCTCACCAATCGAACACGTGTGGGATCTCATTGGACGCCGTTTGCAAACTCTGCCCCAGCCTCGTACGGACGACCAACTGTGGCAAATGGTTGACAGAGAATGGAGAACCATCCCTCAGGACACCATCCGCACTCTTATTGACTCTGTACCTCGACGTGTTTCTGCGTGCATCGCCGCTCGCGGTGGTCCTACATCCTACTGAGTCGATGCCGTGCGCATTGTTTAACCTGCATATCGGTTTGAAATAAACATCAATTATTCGTCCGTGCCGTCTCTGTTTTTTCCCCAACTTTCATCCCTTTCGAACCACTCCTTCTTGGTGTTGCATTTGCTCTGTCAGTCAGTGTATATTAACTAGCAATTACCCGTGGCTTCGCTCGCGTGGATTTTGAAATTTGAACAAACTAATCGTTCCTCGGCATTGTACTAAGATATTACCGGTATCTGATAATTCATAAAGTATAAAATCTCATCCAAAAATTGAGTTTCATTTACCACAGAAATTCTTTGTAAACCATGTTTGTGCTATTGGGGCTAATTGGGGCTAATACGACCGTGCGACATACAACTGTACATGCGAGAAACAGTCTTCTCTCAAGTCGAAAAAATAAATACATGTTTCTTTATGTTTAAAGGAGATTCCAAATACCTATTCCCACATCTGTAACATCTTCAGTTTTTGAGATATGCAAAAGTATACCCATAGAAAAAATGCAACCCCTCGATCAGTCCTTCCCCCACTCCCACCCCCATCTAAGTGTATTTTCCGAAAATTAAATTCGTGTATCTTTATTTTTAAAGAAGGTTCCAAATACCAATTTTTCACGTCTGTAACATCTTCAGTTCTTAAGATATAAGTATCCTTATAAAAATAATTCAAATATTTTTCACTTCTTTTCACCCCCCGTTAAGTGGCTTCTCCGAAAACAAAAAGGCGCATGTTCCTGTATTTTTAAGGACTCTCAAAATACCAAGTTTCTTGTCTCTAACATGTTAATTTTTTGACACATAATGTAAATATACCGGTACTCATTTTAAAAATTTACCCGCTTTTCCAATTCTTTTCAGCCCCTTAACTGGATTATCCGAAAACCAAAAAGTACGTGTTTCATTATTTTTAAGGAGATTCCAAATACCAGTTTTCATGTCTGTACGTGCGTAACACCTTCAGTTTTTGAGATAAATGTATACTCATAAAAATAATTCAACTTCTTCTTCTTCACTTCTTTCCACCCCTCTCCGCTTTAAGTGGACTTCCCGAAAACAAAAAAATCGTGCTTATTTTGAAAGGAAATTGAATATACCAACTTTTACGTCTATAACAGCTTCATTTTTTAAGATCAAGCATTCTCATAAATATATTTCAACTCCTTATTTACTTATTTTCAAATCCACACCCCTTACGTCGATTTTACGAAAAAGACACATGCGTGTTTCTTTATTTTTAATGGAAATTCCAAATACTAATTTACACGGCTGTAACATCTTCAGTTTTGATATATAAGAATCCTCATAAAAGTAATTCAACTCCTTTTTCATTCCCCTTCCTACCCGTTAATTCCCCAATCCGAAAAAGTGCGTGTATATTTTTAAAGGAGATTCCAAATACCAATTTTCACGTATTTAGCATCTTTAGTTTTTGAGATATAAGTATCCTTATACAAATAATTCAACTGATTTTTCAATTCATTCATCCCCCTTAGGTGGATTTTACGAAGACACAAGAACACGTGTTTCTTTACTTTGAAAGAAGATTCCAAATACAGTACAAATGCTCATGCCTCTAACATCTTCAGTTTTTGAGATATAAGTATTCTCATAAAAAGAATACAACTCTTTTTTCACTCCAGCCCGTTAGGTTGATTCCCCCCACTCCTCCAAAAATGCGTGTTTCTGTATTTTTAAAGGAGATTCCAAGTACAAATTCTCACGTGTGTAACCTTAAGTTGTTGAGATAGAAGTTTCTCCATAAAAAGAATTAATTTTTTCACTTCCTTTCACCCTCCCCCTCTTTAAGTCAGTTTTCCGAAAACCAAAAATACCCGTTTTTTATTTATAAAGGAGCTTTCAAATGCCAGTTATCACGACTGTAACATCTTCAGTTTTGAGAGTTGATTCCCCCCCCCCAAAATGCGTGTTTTTTAATTTTTAAAAGAGATTCCAAACATTAATTTTCACGTCTGTAACATCTTTAGTTTTTGAGATATAAGTATCCTCATTAAAGGAATTAAACTCATTTTTCACTCCAAACCCGCCCGTTAAGTTGGTTTCGCCCACCCAAAAAAATTCGTTTTTCTTTATTTTTAATGGTGACTCCAAATATCAATTTCCACGTCTTGTAACCTTCAGTTTTGAGATATAATTTTCTCCAGAAAAAGAATTCAATTTTTTAACGCCCTTTCGCACTCCCCACTCTAACGATTTTTTCAAAAACAAACAATACCCGTTCGTTTAAAATAGCTTCCAAATACCGGTACCAATTATCACGACTGTAACTTCTTCAGTTTTTGAGATATATGTATCCTCGTAAAAGGAATTCATCTCCGTTTTCACCCCCCCTCCAACACATTGATCCTCCCCCCCGCAAAATGCGTGTTTATTTTTACAGGTGATTCCAAATACCAGTTTTCACGTTTGTAACATCTTTAGAATTTTGGTATATATATTCTCATAAAAATAATTCAACTAATTTTTCAATTCCTCCACCCCCACCCCCGTCAAGTTTTTTTTTCGAAAACCAAAGATTACGTGTTTCCTTATTTTTAAAGGAGATTCCAAATACCAATGTTCAGGTCTGCAACATCTTACATTATTCATATACTGTAGATATGCTAATTTTATAATTTTACTCCCTTTTTTCACTTCCTCTTAAGTGGATTTTCCGAAAAAAATTCTTTACCTTTACAGGAAATTCCAAATACCAGTTTTCAAATCTGTAATATGTTACGTATCTGAAATAATTTGCAGATATAGTCTTTTTTTTTAAATTCACCCCGTTTGTCACTCCTGTTCACCCCCTATTCGTCCGATTATCCAAAAACACAAAAATACGTGTTTCTTTATTTTCAAAGCAGATTCCAAATGCCAATTTTCACGTCTGTAACATCTTAACTTTTTAAGATATAAGTCTCCTCATAGAAGGTTATCAACCCCTTTTGCCCCTTTTTTCACCCCCCTTAATGCGATTTTCTGAAAACAAATACGTGTTTCTTTATTTTTAAAGGAGATTCCAAATACCAATTTTTACGTCTGTAAACTTTCAAGTTTTTGAGATATAGATATCCTCATTTTAAAAATTCACCCCCTTTTCGCCCCCTCAGCGACGGAATATCTAAAAATCCTCCCTTAGTGAGCACCTATACCCTAATATAAATGTGTGCCGAAAATTTTTAAGACAGCTGTCAAACCACTTCTACTCCCGGCGGGGAATCTCCACGGCGCAACATTTACTCGGCGCAACTTAAACAGAACCCAGGATTTTTTCTAAATTCAGTGGCAATGTCGACTATCCATAATAATTCTGTTTCCAAAATAGCGGGTTCGATCCCATGGAATATGAGAGTGTTGAAATATGACAACTCCATATCGTTGGTTTCCAGCATGTTAAAGAATACCTGTTGGAAAAATTGTGATACTTCTTACGTATGTCACTATTGAACATCCTATTATTATTATTATTATTATTATTATTATTATTATTATTATTATTATTGTTCCTGGGTTACCCGTGGAACGCAGAGGTGAAAGAAGATGCCGGGATGAATGAGTCTAACTACAATGTCAAGAAAAGAATTTAAAAACTTAACTGAAGGTTATATTTTTGAAAAAACAAATTCAACAACTTTTCATAACAATGAAACGTAAGATACGATGACAAATTGCAGACAAGATAAGAAAATCCAAAATTTAGTGACTTTAAAAATCTAGGCTTCAAAGCCCGTCGCTTTTACAATTCTTGTGCTCCTGGCTCAAATTTACAAAAGAGCACAAATTTATACAAGGGCAGAAATCTCCTAATACATGGAGCACTTGCTTCCTCGATTCCAATATCAGGCCTCCAAGAGGCACTTTTACAACACTTGAAAAGAGCTAACGTGCTCAAAGTTCTCCCAAGCCTACTCAAGGCAACATTACATGAAAATCTACTAATCACAGGCCTTACAAGGCACTATTTACAAATTTGAAACAGGGGTATCTTGTACCCAACCTATTGGGCCGTTGCGGAAAGAAACAGGTTAAGTAAATGGCCCTAAACACAAATTGAATGGAGGCGTGTACTTGCACTCCTAGATATGAATACTTAAAACCTAAAGGGCACCAGGCCGATGAAACAGGGGCTATTCCCAACCTACTGAGGTTGCACGCATGGAAATAACTTTAACACATTGCAGAAATGAAAGCGTGGCACCTCAAACCAAGATGAAGGGGAGCTCGAGAGGGTCAATCACTCTCTATCCCCGATTTACAGTTAAAGATTTTATGAATTAATTACATAAGCCGGCAGAGAATTACATTTTTAGGGAAGAAGGTTACATAGTTGATGATTCGGACCTTTCCCTCGGGTTAAACTGCGGAGCTAGCAAGAAATAAAGATGTTATGTGGCCATTACCTGGTCGAAGAACTGCTGCCTGGTGAAAGAGGCCTCCCGCCTCCTGCTTGACACACACTTACACACTTAGTAAGCTGACGATGAATTGGCCAAGAGCCGTGAAAATCCGCAGTTTATAAACCCTCAGGGAAGGTTCGAGATCATTCATGAACAATCAAGACAAACTCACATAATTTTATTGATTGAGTTCAAAAGTGACACTCAGAATCGGAGCAGAAGCCTGTGATAGGTGGAAAATTAATTATACAAATTATTGATCGGTTGGCTTCAAAACTGGCGGAAAGAAAAGATAAATATTGCCAACCCAAAAATAAAGGAACATCAATTAGTTAATACAAAACTTCTTTAAATCAAAAGTTCATTCACTTCGCACCAGGGTGCATGGTCATAGTTTTTGTAGTAACATCTATGAAAGAATATCCAAACTTCTTGATGAAGGGCAAACAAAACAAGTAGAAATACAGTCAGTTCAGGAAACTTCAAAATAAAATTTCATTAGATTTCTGTAGTGACATCTTCTGAGTAAAGGTTTAAGTAGGTCTAGTTTCAGGTTCACGGTTCCTCCAGTAGAGGAGTTCTTGCCGGCAAGAGTAGGGAAAAGGTAATGCTGGTTAAGTGTACGAGCTCGTGGATGTAACATCTGAGTCGGACACGAGAGTCACCCGTTTACGTTACTGGAAGGATGTGTCGAAGAGAAAATTTTAAGAAGCAGGCAACTGTTGTGTGCGCTTCCAATTTATTGAGACTGCGATTGGGAAGTAAAAGACCGCTGCATTGAAAATGATAGTGAGAAATAACGAAAGATAGTTTCAAGAACAGCTGATGGAATTAGAGCCCAATTAATTATCAAGATACGCTGATCAGTGTTTCAACTTTCTGAGCTACTATGGAGGATAAACGAAGATAGGGGTGAGGATGATTGCCGTTTTCAGGGGAAGTACCACGTGATAATCATGCCCTCACTAGAAAGTTTCTTGTCGGCTGATCACTCGCAGTAAAGAAACCAACAAGAAAAACCTTTCTTTGGGCAGTGTTATGGTATTAATCGTGTAACTGTTCGCTCTCCTAAGCTTCTCATTAGAGGAGACGAAAGTTAATACCTGGGGACACATGAATATAAAACTAAACTATATGTGGCTTGCCCGCAAATTGCCACGCAAATAGAATCAATTATCATTCCATGGTTTTCCATTTCTCTATGTAATGTTTGGGCGCCAGCGTTACAGTTTTAAACGAAACTGTAAAGCAAAATTTATATTTACTAGCATAGAGACTTATACTTAAATCACAGGGGTAGGATTTTAAATAACTAACCATTAAGTATCGCTTAAGAAAGAAAATTAACGCAATACAAATGAATGTATTATACAAAAAATGAGATGAATCGGAAAAGTTCCTTTAAGCTTGGAGGGAAGTTAGAATTTACGTTAATGAATTTACTGTTGCTTGCTTTATCTAATTGAAGCTCACCAATTGCAGCTTCCGTTGAGGTCATCTGTGTTCCGTGGTTACTCGCTCACCTCTTCTTGTTGTAGAATTGGCTCCATGGACATCCTTCCTTCTGTGATGTAATTTGGGCTATCTGGACTAGCACTCCCTAATTGCCTAGTCTTTAAATTAGACATTGGTTCTATACTTGTGAAAATTGATCAGCATTGATCGTAGGAGGAGAAAATTCAGAGATATGAATTTTTCCATGTTAGCAGAAATCTTAATCCACCTTAGCTAATCTACTGATACTATACAGACTTGTACCAAAGGCCATGGACTTGAACTAAACGTAGTTCTTCGTCCAGAATAATTACTGAATATCTCACAATCCGTAAGCTTGTTTCGTCTCACGCAGATCCGACAGCATCACAGCAGCTAAGTACTGTGTCGAAGCGACAACACACTGTACGAAAATAACTGTCTCGAAGCGAGCACTCACTGTCTCAAAAATAATAAAGTAGTTGACGTTCTCGTAGTGATGTGTGTATGTATCTCGAGGGTTGCTCCGCGCTAGATAATATACCTCCGGGCTCTCCCCACTCTTGATAATAGATCAATACCAATTCTCTATATAACGAAGCATCTGATTCGTAGATCGCATTATCATCTCCCTCTCTTCATACTTGACAAGTCCAGTAGGCGTGGCGATGATGTAGTATGCTAGCCTTGCACGCAGGTAGCTGTGTAGTGCCTTTTGCTCATGAGTTTAATCCAGTGACTCATGCAACTTCCCCGTTTCAAGAATAACTTCTCCGTGTACACAAGTATGAGATGAAACGACAACAACTCTGTCTCAACATTGATCATATTTACAGTTCATAATGAATTCCTATGCTACATAATATAATAATTTAAATAATAAATGATAAATATATACAATATAATTCCAAAAGCCTTATTTATAATGATTGAAGTTAAAACAAATATGTCATGTAAATAATTGCCGATGGCGGATAATCTTGATATCGAGTGATATCGCGTAAAAGTATGGCTGGAGAAGCCTGGACGGTTACAATCGAGAGAATTACTGGAAGACCATCACTGGCCAGCTGAGACATATATTATTGAGTGGAAATCAGTTCGGAAATAGGATATCTATATAAATAAAGTTGTAGGGGGTCCGCTGTCTGTAATTTCGTTTGTTTGGCCTATTTTTCAGATATTTATCCGTTTTAGGTCAACTCGACCGAATCGGTGGTTTTTATCTTTCGTGTCTGTTTGTCTGTTTGTTCTACCATCACGGTGAAATGGCTGGATAGATCTCAACCAAACTTCATATTTAGATTATACTCATCCCGAGGAAGGTTTCGATATGCATATCATATTAAAATCTTTGAATAGACGGGGGGCTTATAGGAAAACCAGAACGGTTTTCCTCCATTTTCTCTTATACTACTGATTGTCTGTAAACTACGTGGACCGTATGTGAAACGCATCTTCGTTATAAACAACTTTCGTTATGTTCATAATTTACCGTACCTTACTCTTCAAATGACGGAGAAATTTACTATTTTCTGCAGGCATCATGCTCTGCATTGAGTGATCGACAAACCGACAACGAACCTACAGGTTACCATGGCAACATCTCTGACTGCATGCCAGCAGCGAAGTAACGTATTGCCATTTTCCTCATCATGCGTTTAAATTTGTGGTTTTTCCTTGGGTAGAAGGCAAAAGAGGCGTCAATCGGCCATTCTGCGGGATATTGGCGGAATATCGTTGGAGGTTATAACCGTCCTCGAATAGCCCAAGTAATAAACACCATTACTCATCTTCTTATCTGTTTACCTAAGAATCCCTGCAACTAAATTTCTCTCCTATTACCGCTTTCTTAAATCCATAACTCACACCAGCATAATTTATTGAGGGACATTTGATTTTCCAATACATTCACTTGGTATTTACATATTTGTCGTCATCCGGCTATCCTCAGTTATAATCCATTTTCCATTAATGTCAGCTTTCTTAGCTGTATTATTTTCTTCCTCAATTACTCGGTATGTGTGCGAGTGCTAATCCCGAAAGCTGGACACTCTTTTCTTTGAGGAAATATTCTAAGCTATGCAAATGTATAACTTTTGGCCCCGGAAAATGTCGAAATACGGATGCAATTTAAAGATGGTGCAGACCTTTGTTTCGGAATAATTGGTGGCTAATCGGTAAGTCGTATCACAAATCAGAAAGCACAATCGCGTTTTATTTTGGAGAGATCTGAAACTTTGGTCCTATGACTTTTTGTCGTATTTCTATCCCTTATACGTTAAATAGAGCTGTATTTCTCGATTTCAAATTAATTTTGTACTTTTACACGTACTTTTACTCACATGAGTATAAAAAATATAATGTAGTATGTAAAAACTGTACAAAATTTCACCCCATTCAATGAATAACTGAATCTAACCCATAAATGTAGGAGAGACGAGAAATGTCATAGAACCAACCATGTAGAACACTGATGGCGAGGTCCGTTTGTAGATATGTCGTACAGTTTCAAAGCAGTAACTCTCGAAATAAAGGTCTGCACTGCTAGACCTGTCCATGCTTATCTATATAAAGTTGTAGGGGGTCCGCTGTCTGTAATTTCGTTTGTTTTGCCTTTTTTTTCAGACATTTATCCGTTTTAGGTCAACTCAAGACCGAATCGGTGGTTTTTGTTTTTCATGTCTGTCAGTTTGTCTGTTTGTCTGTCTGTTCCACCATCACAGCGATACTGCTGGATAGATCTCGACCAAACGTCATATTTAGTGTATAATCATCCCGGTGACGGTTCTGATATGCATATCGTTTTAAAATCTTTGAATAGACTGGGGTTTATACGAAAACCAGAACGGTTTTCCTCCATTTTCTCTTATACGATTGATTTTCTGTAAACACCGTGAACTTTATGTGAAACGCCCCTTCATTATAAACAACTTTTGTAATGTTCATAATTTACCTTACTCTTCAAATAACGGAGAAATTTACTATTTTCTGCGGGTATCATGCTCTGCATTGAGTGACCGACAGACCGACAACGAACCTACAGGTTACCATGGCTACGTCTCTGACTGCATGGCAGCAGGGAAGTAACGTATTGCCATTTTCGTCATAATTCCTGTAAGTTCGTGGTTGTTCCTTGAGTAGAAAGCATGAGAGGGGTCAATCGGGCATACTGCGAGATATTGGTGGAATATCGTTGGAGGTTATAACTGTCCTCGAATAGCTCAAATAATAACACCATTAGTCATCTTCTTATCTGTTTACCTAAGAATCCCTGCGCCTAAATTCCTCCTCTGTTACCGCTTTCTTATATCCATAACTCATACCAGCATAATTTATTGAGGGGCATTTGATTTTCCAATACATTCACTTGGAATTTACATATTTGTACTCATCCCGCTGTCCTCAGTTATAATCCTATTTTCTATTAATTTCAACTTTCTCAACTGTATTACTTTCTTCCTTAATTACTCCGTATGTATGCGAGTGCTAATCCCGAAACCTGGACAAACTTTTCTGGAGGAAATACATCTTCCAGGCTATGAAAATGTATAACTTTTGGCCCCGGAAAATATCGGAATATGATTAAATTTTAACGACGGTACAGACCTTCCTTTCGGAATAATTGGTGGCTAAATCGTAAGTCGTATCACAAAAGATCGCGTTTCAATTTGGAGAGATCTACAACTTTGTGCCTATGACATTTTGTCGTATCTCTATCCCTTATTCGTTAAATAGTACTGCATTTCTCGAGTTCAAGTTAATGTCGTTCTTTTTACACGTGTAACTTATGTTATCATTTAGCACACTTATAGGAAAGATGCAATCATGACATTGGGCACGCACATTGACATGACCAGTGGCCATATGTTCGCACAATTTTATGATTCCAGGGTCACATGTATATCAAAAAAAGAAAGTAACAAGTGAAAACTGTACCAAATTTCACTCCATTCAATGAATAAGTGAATTTAACCAAAAATATAGGAGATACGAGAAAATGTTATACGACCAACCATGTAGAACACTGAACGAGTCGTCTGATGGTGAAGTTCGTTTATAGGTGCAATTTAATATAGTCTTATTCACTGCCTTTACAGTAATTTACGGAGAAATCCGTATACAATGTAGAATACCGTAGCGAAGCACGGGTGCATTTGCTAGTTAACAATAAATGTGAAATATTGTAATAATATGTATAAAACAATACGCAGAATTACAAAATACGAAAATATTTGAAATGTCTTTTCCCTGGCTTTTTCTCAACTCATTCAGGTCGGCACTTGAAGTGGACCTGGCCCAGTTTTATGGTTACATGTCCTTCTAGATGCCAACCACATGTGGAGGGATGTATTCACTATTTTTTGTTTCTGTGGTGTGGAGACGATTGTATTGGGACACATACTCTCAGTCGTTGAGTCGCAGGAATAGATCGTACGCAATCATATAACTGACCCGGCACAAAATCGAGCCCCATTGTCGGCAGCCGTGAAGATTGTTTTGTTATACCATTATCTCACAAGGAAAATGCTGTGGCTGTACCTTAATTCCAAGACCATTGCCGCTGTCTTCCTAGTCCTGATTTTTCCCTTATTATTATTATTATTATTATTATTATTATTATTATTATTATTATTATTATTATTATTATTATTATTTCCTCGTTATCAAATACAAGTATTACGATTTGAAACTTTTGGACGATTTGCATGTAGTTTTCTTACGAACCGCGCTATCAACAAGAGTTTGTAGACTCTGCAAATAAAGGAAGATTTCTAAGCAGGTAATTTGTAGGAACATAACTTCAATATATATTTAGAGTGATCACCTAATGTGTACTGCAGGTTTTGTCCATATTTCGACATGAATTACGTGAGGAGCTGTAGACTTCCATACCTTCGAAAACCCACTGACTTCGGCTGGAAGCGAACTCGAGTTGAAAACTCACGCCCTTTTGATTCAGATTCCTCGTCAAACTAGAAGTCTCGTAACTATGATCGCGATATCTGTAGTTACATATAACTAAAGGTTTCTTTGAACTTGAGAGAGAGATATCCGGCTAACGTCTAGAAGATGGCACATTAAGAATCAGATACACATTTTATCTGAAAGTACACCAGACATGTTACTTCGTACGTCATGAAATTATAAATTCATTTCTGTGGCTGTTATAGTGATCATTTGCATGCGCATTACGTTTTCATCTCTCTGAAACTTTGAATCTCAGTTCTATTTGTTTTACTGTATACTGTCTCTAGAAACAACCGGGTGGGTATGTGAAGAGTCATTCGCGAGACGAAAGCGAGGTTGTGGCGGCAGGCGGACTGGCCATACCCCCTCTTCACACAGCTATAAATACAACGCCAATCTCACCTGTGCGCTTGTATGTGGCTGAGTCATACACAGACACCACTCATCTGCTTCGCCACATTTTCGGGAACTAGTTACTGAGGGAGGCTTAATAATAATAATAATAATAATAATAATAATAATAATAATAATAATAATAATAATAATAATAATAATAATATCCTACTAACTATTGTATTTTGAAGGTTTTTGGAGACGCCGATATGCCGGAATTTTGCCCTGAAAGAGTTCTTTTACGTACTGGTAAACCTACCGACACGAGGTAGGAATACTTGAGCTCTCACTACCGGACTGCTCCGGTATTGTATCCACGAAATTGGGTTCAGAAAACCAGGGCTTTGCTGACCGATCCACTCCGCTCAATGAACCAACAACTGTCTTTGTAACTTCTATTGCTATTTGCTTCATATCGCACAGACGCAGACGATGGGATACGAAAGCACTGGGATTGGGAAGAAAGTGACCGCGGCCGTACTTAAGGTACAGCCCCGGAATTTGCTTGGTGTGAAAATGGGAAACAACGGAAAACCATCTACAGAGCTGCCGAAATTGGGGTTCGAACTCACCACCTCCAGGATTCCAGGCTCAGAGCTACGTGACCCACACCGCGCGGTCAACTTGCTCGGTTTGTAACTTATTAAAACCAGTATCAAGACATATTAATTCCTCATCAGTCTCTACAATATAATAAGAAGGAATTCAGAATTCAGTACAATTTTGTTTTGCAACAGTAAATTTAGCATCCCTAAGAGGCTCTTAATCTAGCTAAATTTGAGATATATTTTTTTGCTTGCTGAAGTCCGATTACTTTCGTTCGTCTGTCTTGTAGGATTATTCCCTCGTTGTTCGTGTTAAGGGTAATATGCCTGACTGGAGTGCAGGTAGTTCAGGTTTCGAATCTCGAGCAAGTAAATCATTTTTGGTATGGTGTATATGTGATTTATTTTTATTTTTGTAATTTTGTAAGGTACTTGAAACCCATTAATTCATCAATTACCGGGCAAGTTGGCCGCGCGGTTAGGGTCGCGCAGCTGTGAGCTGCATACGGGAGATAGTGGGTTCGAACCCCACTGTTGGCAGCCCTGAAGATGGTTTTCCGTGGTTCCCCATTTCCACACCAGGCAAATGCTGGGAGTGTACCTTAATTAAGGCCACGGTCGCTTCCTTCCCACTCCTAGCCCTTTCCTGTCCCATCGTCACCTTAAGGCCTATCTGTGTCGGTGCGACGTAAAGCCATCAGCAAAAAAGAAAAAAAAACCTAGAAATGTTCGAAGCAAGCAGGCAAATAAGTAAGCGACCCGAAGTTTTTTGTAACTATACGTTGCATAATTATGGTCGTAAAACCTCTAGATTTACGTGGAATCTGAACGAAAAGAGCATGACTTCGGCTTCAAATCTCCTACATGCATTGACCGGCATTTGAACTCCATCTTGTTGAGAAGTCAGGTACGATGTTACATAGTTCTCATACATCCTTAAAATCATTCATTAACGCCATAAAATACTTTCCAAACTAGAGTCTTAATTGTATTCAGACGTGACAGTGCTCACTTCCGATCATACATGGAAAGTTCACGTTACGAAAATAAATGGTCTGTTTCTGATGTACTATAAGTGAATAATTCAATATGTTGATAACTCAAGGTCTCAACTAAATATCCCAATAATACACTCATGTCCATAAGTTAAGGGATCTTCGATATCAACAAGAAATGATTGCGTCATGGCGATGATGTACGGACTAAATTGTGGCTGGACAACATGAAAACACGTAACAGATCTGGCAGCCCAGTACGAGACCGGTAAGTGTGCCTGAAACAGTCCGTGTAGGCAGTGGCCTTGGGTACAGCGGTTCTGACTGCGTGTTGTGTGCATTTGGCACACGCTGTTCGAGTCGTAGGGAAGCAGCATGGCACAGAAAACACATCTGGATGACATGACTTACACGTGTTCGGATCATCTTCAGATTAGAAGCCGGCCACAGTGAGCGTTAGGCGGGCCAGGAGATGAATGTCCGCGCGTCTGTGGAGAAGATTCCGGGAGGGAGGAAACATTAAAAGGCTATAGGGCAAGATAGACCACGTGTTGCAAACAAGCCTTAGGATCGTTATCTTGCCTTACGTGTCCGAAGGCGTCGAACCAGCACAGCACCTGCATTGGCCAGAGACCTCACAGTAGTTTCTGGGTACACATCTCTCGACAGAATGTGTATCGTCGGCTTCGAGAGGTTACTCGGTATGCTCGGGAACCCGTCAGACGCATTCCCCTCACACAAAGGCACCGCGTGGCTCGTCGAATATGATGTCTTGTTCATCGTGATTGTGGGATAGTGTCCTGTTCATGGATGAGTCACGATTTAGCTTGGAGAGTGATTCTCGTGTCTGTTCATGTTGTAGCGCGCCCCTTGGACTCGTTACAACCTTGCCAATATTGTGGAAATAGGCCGATATGACAGTGCCAATGTTCTCGTCTGCGGCGGCATCATGTTAGGAGCACGTACGCCAATGCATATGTTTCCTGCGGATAATGTGACGGGTGCTGTATATAGAGCTGACGCCCTGAAACAGTATGGGTGGCTTTTTTTTGGTGCCTACGGGTCTAGGTTCCATCTGAGGGACGATAATGCCCGCTTACACAGGACTGATCTGATGGATGAGTACGTGCAACATGAGGACATCATACGTGTAGAGTGGCCAGCACGCTCTTCGGACTTAAATCCGATTGAACATACATGGGACGCTGCAGGCCGAAGGACTGTAGCCCTAATACCGCCATCACGGACCATTGTTGACCTCCAAAGGGCGCTTGTCCAGCAATGTGATGCGTTAGCCTACCGCAAGCCATGCTGGGCGGCCTGATCCAGAGTATGGGGAGCATCCTGTATTGCTAATGTGAGGTCATCACACCCACTGTTGACGTTCTACATGCCACCGGCAGACGGAAACCACACAGATCAGTGCCACCTACTGTCCAGGTCTGGTTTTTCTGTATACCTGGTATCAGTAACACTGTATCACGAGTTAAATTGTTACCAGGGCACCTTTTTGTGCACACAATATCACTGTACCCCATGTTTTTGCATGAATTTCGAAGAGCCCTGGACATGAGTGGAAATTTAGTGGGATCGTGCAACTTCTCTCCATGGGGGCCTCCTGCTTTCAGCGACTGGTTACGCGCACTCAGTGCATTTCGGAGCGTCGTAGAGAATGAACGCATGACCGTCTCACTTTGCACGCAAATAGACAGGATAAGGCACATTATGTCGAATACAATAACAGTTTGTGAACAAGTAAATGTTAACTGTGAAGATCTGTACCAAAGTTTTGAAAAATCAGCTATATCCATCTAAATATCAATTTCGATCCTTTAAGTGGGGCTACCATTTGCTCAAGATGATGGTACCACAACGGTGTCCTATCACCCGTAGGGACAAAGTTATGTGGGATCAAATATGTGAACATATGGTAATTTGCTTCATATCGACTTGTGAAGGTAAAATCCGATCCATGATGTGTGTATCCTTGAAGAGAGAATCTTACAAGGAATATAACGGTATCATTCCGGTATACTTAGGTCAATTAGGACATAAGTTACATGATGTAAGCTACACAATTTATGTATTACCAAATGTATTGAAACATAAAATGCTCGGGGTATATAAATAGTGATCTGCGTCAACAGGCGACCAGCCAGATAAGTTTGGAATAAATAACATCAATAACATAACAGCCCTAAAAATAAAATACCGGTAACTTCGTTGCTTTTTTATTTCTTTCATTTTATTTATTCGCGTGACAGCTGCCCCTACAGTGGCATTCATCTTTTTGTCTGCGGTTATTATCGGCCACTTGTAAGTAAAATTGTATTGAATTGTCTATCTAACGTGTTTAACCGGAAGTCGAACTTGTGCTGGACGACATTGTCACGAAAACCCAGAGGGACAGTCCCTTCCCTGTCTCCATCTGCACTTTTTATCTACTCCCAGTCCGATTCGTTGGCTGAATGGTCAGCATACTGGCCTTCGGTTCAGAGGGTCCCGGGTTCGATTCCCGGCCGGGTCGGGGATTTTAACCTTAATTGGTTAATTCCAATGGCTCGGGGGCTGGGTGTGTGTGGCGTATTCAACATTAGAAATCATTCTAGGTAGGGCTCTCATCTGCATCTTCACAGACATGCAGGTAGCCTAATAGGCCGTCTACTAGAAAAAGACCTGCACCAGGCCTCTCCGCAGGCCATACGCCATTATTATTGTTATTATCCACTCCCACAGCAAGAACTAAGCGTTTTCTAAACAGTTCTGCGTTTGAAAACGAGGCATTTTCTGGGCCCGTGAAATCAAATTATGGCATGTAATTAATATACCTAATATCAAATACTTACTATTGAACCCTTGAGCTTTGAATTATGGGTTCAATATAACAACGTAAACGAAGAACTCTCAACAATTCTGATGTGTTATATACAATCCCACTTTCTCACTTCTTTCTAATATGCTTCTTTCCATACATTTTGTGTTTTTATTGTGATAGATTACATTACATAATACAACATGCGTGGTTTGAATATTTTTGTACGTGTGTAATTTAAGCACTAAACCAGGGGATCCCAAACATTTTCGTTCGCAGCACACTATAACAGCAAACGCCAGCATACAAACAACTTGTTTGTCCAACCCTTGTCCCGTTTCCCTACGGGGTCGGGTATGAGGTGAGATGAATTTGTCGTGGCGGTTTTTTATGACCGGATGCCCTTCCTGACGTCAACCTCATCAGAGGAGTTAATGAGAGATGAAATGAATGACGTGAAATATGATAGTAGGGAGAGGGTGAAACCCGGTGCCGGCACATAGCCTACTCCTGTCGAATAGCACCAAGGGGTCTGCTCAAGGCTTAACGTCCCCATCCGACGGACGAATCACCATCAACAGCGTCATATGCCCTCACTCCATATGAGCACTGCGGAGAGGTTTGGAATTTAATCCAGGCTTTTGGCACGCAATCTAGTGATTAGAAATTGTATACCACCACCTCCCCTACCCTGCCGGCCAACATTCTGATGGTGAAATTTTTTTCGACCAACGGGACTCGAACCGGCTAACCTCGGTGTTAGACCGTTTTTAGACTTCAGCGCCTTAACGATCATGGCCACCAGGCGGGCTAGCATACAAACAACTATGCCTGCTTTATAGGATTTTTTCTTTCTTTTTGCTATTTGCTTTACGTCGCTCCGACACAGGTAGGTCTTATGACGACGATGGGAGAGGAAAGGCCTAGGAATGGGAAGGAAGCGGCCGTGGCCTTAATTAAGGTACAGCCCCAGCATTTGCCTGGTGTGAAAATAGGAAACCACGAAAAACCATCTTCAGGGCTGCCGACAGTGAGATTCGAACCCACTATCTCCCGGATGCGAGCTCACACCTGCGCGTCGCTAACCACACGGACAACTCGCCCGGTAGAGGAATTTCGAACGCTACAGGTCTGTCCCGAAAGACGTAGCCGTTAGTAGAGAAACATGTCGATCCCTCCCGTACCCTAGTGGAGCACATTCAAACCAATCAACAGCCACCTGCAGTCAGTTGAGTATTTCATTTGGAAACGGAGAGATGTTTAAATGTAGTACAGAACTTAGTGCAATTGATTGTTGAATAAGTCGCAATGTTTGGTGTTGTTATAAAACTGAAGTAAGTATACAGATATTGTGTTGTAATATGGAGAAGTTTTTAATTAAACGCCTACGATTAAACAGCAGTGAAGAACATTAGAGTGAAAAAGAACAAACGAATCACCCGGATAGTGTATCAGTGAGAAGCGACATCCGCAGCAGAGCAGTTCATCGCCTGGTGCTGTGCGCAGGTATCAGGATTGTTATTTGAGCTTTGGATTTACATTCAGAGAATCTGGAAATCGTGAACTTCCTGAGTGTGTTGTATGTTGTGAAAAATTAAGCAATGGATGTATGGTTCCAAGCAAACTAAAGAGACACTTGAATATGAAACACAGTCACTTGGAAAATAAAGATAAAGCTTATTTCAGTCGTTTATTGTCTTCTCAAATTAAAGAAGGGAATGCAATGAAAAACTGATTACAACTTCAGAAAAAGCGCTAGTGGCTAGCTATAAAGTAGCAGAAATAATTGCCAAGAATATGCAGTCACATACAGCAGCAGGAACTATGATTTTACCTGCTTGTAAAGAAATAGTTAAATCCATGTTTGGAGAGGCAGCCGAGGAAAAGATATCCAAAGTACCTTGTCAAATGATACAATTGATTGCCGCATAGAAGATATGTCAGCTGATATTAAAAAACAAGTAGTGGAAAAATTACATAAAGGTAAAAAAATTTGCACTTCAACTGGACGAATACATAGACATAAGTAAAAATGTCAATTAATGAGCTACATAAGATTGTTAAACGATGAATCACTTACTGAACAGTTTCTCTCCTGACAAGAATTACCTCTGACGTCAACACGATCAGATATATATTTTACGAGCGCGACATTGGAAGAAAATGAACTGAGTTGGAACAATTGTATTTCAGTGTGCACTGATGGAGCCCCAGCAGTGATTGGTCGAATGAGACATTTTACTTCAAGGTTGAAGCAACATTTTCCGCACATTCGATCCACACATTGTTTTTTTTACATCGGTGGCTAAAACCATTCCTTCAGATCTAAGAAACGTAACGAGCTCGGTTGTTCAAATGTTTCATTACGTAAAAATTAGAGCTCTAAAAGCTAGACTTCTCATAGTCAAGTGTCAGGAAGCAGGAGCTGTTCATGAAACTCTGGTCCTTCACACCTAAATTCGCTGCTTGTCCAAAAGAAGTGTACTTTTCAGATTTTATGAACTTAGAAATGAGTTATTACAAATGTTTGCCACAGAAGAACCTGAGTTTGGGGACCTCATTAGCGACGAAACTTGATGTTCCAAAGTTGCATACCTAGCTGATATTTTTCGACATTTGAATAATCTCAATGCCAGGAAGCAAGGGAAGAAAGAGAACATACTTACATAAACTGACAAGCTGAATGGGTTCTTAAGAAAAATTCAACTGTTGAAGTCAAAATTTGAAAAAAGTGATCTTGAAATATTTTGTCTCACATCAGATACCGACATCTGTTCCAGTCTGATTTTAGAACATATTCTGTTTTGGACAATAAACTGCAAGAATGTTTTCCTTCCCTCAGTGTGAATGCGACTGGGTTCGCAATCACTTTGCCGTTACTGCTGACGACACAAAACATCTACCATTAGAAGAGGCAGAAGAATCGGCTGAACTTCAAGCCGATCGAACTTTGAAGCTGAAATTTAGGGAAGAAACATTAGGCTACTTAAGTTCTGGATTTAAGTGAAAAGAGTGTTCTCAGTGTTATCAGAGCATGCCATGTTTTCAACAACGTATGAGTGCGAAGAGGGATTTTCGGCACTGACCAGCATTAAAAATAAGAAACGGGAGCGATTTCTTTCTGTAGACCAAGAATTGCGGGTGTATTTGTCTGCGATTCCTCCCCGGACTGAACAGTTGTGCAAAAGTAAACAAGCTCACATTTCCCATTAAACTGCAGCAATAGTGTAATATTATTGACAGACCAACTTATTTTTTGAGTTCTTACTGCATGTAGGCTTACGGCATTCTGTAATATTAATAAATAGTATTACTACAATATTGAGTACACAAGCATTCTTTTCGCGGCACAGTCGTACAAATTCACGAAACACTAGTGTGCCGCGGCACAGTTGTACAAATTCACGACACACTAGTGTGCCGCGGCACAGTTGTACAAATTCACGACACACTAGTGTGCCGCGGCACGGTCTTACAAATTCACGACACACTAGTGTGCCGCGGCACACCCGTTGAGAACCCTTGCACTAGACACTTAAATCTTTCCCCTCATAAGAATTAGAAAGGTCACCTTTTTGCGCGCGTTACATAAATAACTGTTATTTATACATTAAATACGGTTTGTGAACCAGTTTCCCTGATCTTGCTTTCTGTAAATTGATACAATTAAGAACGGAATTCTGACACTTTTGGCACAATCGTTGTCCTTCCTTTCCCATTATAGTGTGTTCTTTTCTCGGCTGAGATCGGTGGCATTTAAGGACGTTGGAAACAATTCCGCATCACTGCCTTCTGGCACATCAAAATGACTTTCTGCGGTACAACATTCTCACACCCCAGCATCTCATTAGGTAATGTGAAAAAAATATATTCTCCGGTTGAAAGCGGAATATACAGTCTAATATCGTTGTTGCGCCTAGAAAAACAGGTATGCGATAATATTTCAGCTTAGAACTCTGACCAGAAAGGTTTTGTCATCCAAGGTTCAGTACTGTATAAACTATATCAACGATTTTTCGTTCGAAGTGATACATGTGCTGCGGGTCAGTATTACTCCCGTCAGTGTTGTCACATAACGGCATTTCGAAGGACAAAGACGATACGTAATTATCACTGTGACTAGGAACATGTATCAGTCAATTAAGGCTTTCAAGGCCGCAGATCAAGAAATAGTCTGTGTTATTAGGCGTGCCAGTCCAACTGACGAGCACAAATGGCTTGACCAGGGCGAAACGCTACACGCACACCGCATAATAATCCAGTCTATTTTTGTTATTTTTTTATCAGCATAAATATTCCACCTTCAACTAAGCACAGGTAAACACAGGTGGACTCGAACCAACAAACAAGCGCCAGTTCAGTTACAAAAGGAACGTCTCAGCACTTGAACGCCCTGTATTAGATTAAGCACGTAGATATTAGCAACAGGGAACTCTCATAATCTGGTCTCCCTGTGGGTGGGGGCGGTAGAATAACACCCACAGATTTCCCCTGCCTGTCGTAAGAGGTGACTAAAAGTGGCCTTAAGGGCTCTGAATTTAGGAGCGTGGGTTGACGACCACGTGGCCCAAGGTGAGGTCTGACGTTGCTTTCCCTTCTGCCAGGCTCCTCACTTTCACCTATCCTATGTGACTTCCCTTGGTCAGCTCTTGTTCTTTTCCGACCCCGACGATATTAAATTGCGAGGGCTAGGGAGTCTTTCATTTTCACGCCCTTCGTGGCATTTTTCTTTCCTTGGCCGATACCTTCATATTTCGAAGTGTCGGATCTCTTCCTTTTTCTCTCTGATTAGTGTTATATATTTCCTCTTAAAACAGTAATTACTACCACCACGACCACCATTTCACAATCTGGATGTGTTCTACATAGCAACTAACTGAGACGGGCGCCACGAAAACGTGCAAACCTGGGAAGTCCGTTAGCAAACTCTTCACTTAAAAAAATTCAAGGAAAATATAATCAGCCATGTCGTATTTCACTGTGATGTATCGTTCAGAATCAAGATGTGCATACTGCTAGTTAGGCTTGGGCCTGTATGGGTTGATACATGCAAGAAACCAACAGCGGGTGCGGAAGGACGTCCCATCCAAGCGATTTCAAGGTGTCTTCCAATGGTTTTGCTATGTGAGACGGCGCATTGCCGTGTAACAAACTCTCTTTGCCATGTATTCTGGCCCATTCCGGTCGTCTTTCGATCAATGCGTGATTTAAGTTAATGATTAGTTGGCGATAGCGATGTGCATTAACGGTTTCGCTGGGCTTCAAGAGTTCATAATACACAACACCACTTTTGTGGTCTACCAGAGCGCGCACTGTCTTTCTCATCGAAATCGCCATGTTTAAATTGTCGAAACCATGCCTCACATGTTCTAATCGATGGAGCGTGTTCACGATATGTCTCTACCAGCAAACGATGACTTTCGACGTACTTTTTCTTTTAATTAAATAAGAAAAGCAGTGTGTGCCGCAAATGTTCTTTTTCAGGCACAAACGTCCACATCATCACTGAAAGACGCTAGTGTTTGGCGGACTCAACTTGTGTGTGTTGGTAGGTTAATGTCAGACGAACAAACTGACGTATGTGTCAAATTCATACGCTGCGTATTGTTTGCTGGCGCTATCTCTTAGTGAAACCGGGAAAGACATGCATACACCTGGTACAATTTAAAAATGGAACTTGAGCAGGCCAATCTATGTGCTCGTTTAGAGCAAAATAAACTTGAACGGTATCACTGTGTAAATTGAGCAGGAGTCTTGCTGAAACCGGTTCACCTTATCAGGATAGCGTATTCTGACACTCGTATTCATAAAATATTGAATGAGATGCAAACATTAGTCAGCGGTGAGAAGCCAATTCTGCGGCGAAGCATCTCTTCCTAGATGATAATATCCACCCCGAACACTACATAGTAGAGGTGCAACAGAAGGCTGAACCATGGTAGCTAGAGACCAGGAATTGCTAACCTGTTAAAGGAGACGTGAATTCTCCGGTTCCAAACTATGTATAACTTACTCCCCATGGAGTATTGAGCAGTTGGTCTGCCATTGCTAAGCAGTCTTGGAGGGGCGTGGCAATCCAACTGATGGACGCAAATGGCACGTCTGGGCGAAACTCTGCAAACGTACATGGCCTGACCACCTGAAAGCTGGTTCTTTCCTGTGATTTTTACATCTGCGGCCGTAAGCATTTTTTTTACATTAACTCCTTTTTAGAAAAACTTTATAACAAGTATCAAGCACCAAGGTATTAAGCCCGGACGTTGTTGTTTTTAATATTACATTACTATTTACTATTTATTACTATTCTAATGGATAGTTATTATTTGGTTTAAAATAGTTTATTATTATTATTATTATTATTATTATTAGTATTATTATTGTACCGGGCGGTACACCTCCACGCCGCTAATTCAAACCTTGCGCCAGTTGAAACCCCCCTACTGGAAGAAGTCTGAACTTTGTCTTATGTGTTAATTTTCAAGTTATCCTGAAGATGTCACTACTTGGAAATTTTGAAGTTTCTGAACTGTGTTGTTTTCGACGTATTTTTGTTTTGCTTGTAGTAAGAAGTGTGAACATTCTCTTCTAGAGGACACTACTGAAGAACTACAACGGTGCACCCTAGTGCGAAGTGAAAGAACTGTTTTTTTTTTCGGAGAAAATTTAATTTCAAAAGTTTGTTCTTTGCTAAATTTCTTTCAGTCATTGTTTAAGTTGGCAATATTAACCCTTTCTTTCCCCTTGTTTTGAATTTAGCCAATCCCGAATTTCTTTAATTAATTTTCCACCAATAATGTGTTTCTTCTTCATCTTGTGTAGGGGTTTTCATTATCCACCAATAAAATGTTTGTGGGGGGGTGTTTTCCTTCCTGAAACGCCTCGAACTTTCTGCGAGAGTATATAAACTGCTGATTTTAGGGTCTCTGCGCCACTTCTCTACCATCTTTCAGTGTGTAAAGTACATAGCAGGGGGCGGGAAGCGCCTCTTCCTTCGGACAGCAGTTCAACAACCAGGTAATGGCCGTATAATAACTTCTTTTCTTGCTAGCTCAGCAGTTTAACTCTCGGGGCGGGTCCGAAGCGTTTCCACCATGTAACTTTCCCTAATATGTAAAGACACTTTGTATTTATTCTATCTTTTAAACTACATATTGGGATAGAGAGTGCTTAACCCTCTCGAGCTCCCACTCATATTGTTCTGAGGTGAACTTATTTTTCTCAACTGATTCTTCCGTAACAGTAATGTAAATTGTTTCTTTCTTAAGTCACCTCTTTAGTATGGGATTAGCCCTTGCATTAGCGGCCTAGTGCCAGATTAGGTTTTTAAACAAAGTGTATTAGGAGCGCAAGTTCGCCTCCTCTCAAATTGGTAGTTTAGAGGCCATGTAATTAATTTTCTCACTTAATAGGCCTCAGTAGGTTGGGTATCTTTACCCCTGTGTTTATGTCCTTAGAGGACAACTTGAAGGTGGAGTTTGGTGTGGCCTTTGATAGGCTTAACCTTTGAGAGCAGATCGCTCTTTTGAAGTTTGTTTCTGCGCGCCTCGAGGAGGCTTTATGATGTAATTGGGAGCAAGTGCTCCTGGGCTTGATTGGGGTCTTCTGCCCCTTTGTTGAATTCTGTATATCGTAAAGTTGGGCTAATTGCTCAAGAATTGTGTGTCTGGCTCTCGGAGCCCCAAATCCTGTAATTGTACATTCTCGATTAGTGGTTTTGCTACTCTGTACCTGCCATTATTGTTATTTCTTGTTTTTTGCTAAGAAAATATAACCTTGTTAAATTTTAAATTCACTTTAATTTCGTAGCCTGAGACCTGTTCACCCCCCGCACCTTCTTTCACCTCTAACTACCACGGAAAACTCCGTAACAAGTGGTAGCAGAGCGTGGTTGAATGGGTCTCAATTTAGCCCCTTTTGACGGCTAAACATTGCTTTGATCCGAACTCCAACAATTTTCTCAGTTGCTGGAATTTTTGATTTGTCCTGTTTCAAAATTGTTCTGTCATCGTGCCCGGCCCTCGCGATGTTCTCCATCTTAACTATTTGCGCAAGGAGGAGTTGATCTATGAGTTAACTATCAGAAATGTGCAATCTGGAGGCACGGTTGCAGTAGACACAAACAAGCTTAGAAAGTCCCTTGATTTGCCCATTTCCATCCCCACTTTGGGAGAGAAAGAAATTGACGACTCTCTTTCCACGATCATCGAGAATATTACTGGGCTAGCATCTGTAGTTAGTTTTTTTGACGAAAATGATCCTTCTCCTAATCAAATTAAGCGTGTACAAGCCAGGCTATTTCATTTTTCAAATAGAGTTAACGATCTGTTGTCTCTAAATTTGAATGACGTTCAGAGGAAAGAAGCTAGTACGGTGCTTGAAAATATTTCTGAATTATCTAGTAAGGTCACTCAATTGTTAACTGGGGAAGTTCCTCCCAAAACTAATCAACCCGCTACGGTGAATGTAGGTAGCGAGGAAGAGCCTCCTAAGGGAGAAGTCAATAGGAAAACTGTTGCAGCTCAAACAACCTCTGCCCCATTGGACAACGAGTTTGAACGCCGAACCTCGTTGAATAATGTACGTTCTGAATTAACGTCCTTACCACTTAAACCTTTACCTACGATATCACCTGGGTTCAGCAGCTTGCCTCATCCATTAGCAATGTTGCTCAGAGGCATCTCTAAGTTTTCTGTTAATACCACCAGTGAAGTAATTTCATTTTTAAGATTTTTAGTTGAATTTCAGGATCATGCCCTTGTTTTTTCTCTTTCTCCGTGTCAAATTTTACAGATAATTTATCCTTATTCAATAGGGATTCTCTCAGACAAAATAGTTAGAGTCATTGCCGAGCAGTCATCGATTGAAGACTTCCACGCCCACTTGCTAGCTAACTTCATCCCGGCTAGGGCAAGGTCCTCCCTTATTCAGAAGTACTATTATCGGGTACAGCGCTTGGATGAAAACTTGGCAGATTTCATCCAAGATATTAAATTCTATACTAGGGTGTTTGCTCTTCACTTCCCTGAGGATCAGATTGTACAAGCTATTGTGGAAGGCATTTCACCATCCTACAGGTCATATTTGTGTTTCGCGGCGTGCCCGCAAACTTTCTCTGAACTTGAAGCATTGGCCGTCTCAGCGGAAGGAGTTAGATACGCCGATTCCTTGCGTGTCGCGAAAGAACCCCCTCCTTCGTTTAGTAATACTCGGCCTCCATCTCGCCGATCAGTCACACCCCGTAAATGTTATGCTTGCGGGTCGCCTGACCATCTTCGCAATAAATGTCCATCGGTCAAAACTAGTAGGGCAAATAATGGAGCTGGTTCATCACAAGGCTGTTTTAAATGTGGGGCTTTCTCACATATCGCCAAAAATTGCCCAAATTCAAATAGCACCCCCTCCTGCTCAACCTCTGGTGCAAATTCCACCAATGCCAATAATACAAAATGACTAGTGGCTTCGGCTGAGTCGACTAATCCCTCTTCCCGAGGCTCAGCCCCTGGTAAACAGGTCAAAAATTCTGGGAACGTTCAATCTTCAAATTCATCTTTTGAATGCCCCAAAGAGTGTCTTAGGATTGCGGCGGATACCCCCGCACCGGTTCCCTTTCTCAAAATTGAGTTAAATAATGAGCCTATAACAGCTCTATTAGATTCAGGCAGTGTTTGTTCTATTGTTTCGGCTGAATGGTATGCAAAATTGAAATCTGTTTGTAAACTTCCTGACTATTGTTCCTCTTCGATCCAATATGTTTCGGCTAATTCATCTCCATTAGAAATTCTCGGTTCTGTAAATGTCAAAATTCGTATTTTTAAATTTACATGGAAAATCAAATTGTTTGTGGCTAAGCACTTGTCTTGCCCCATCATATTGGGAGCCGACTTTATTTCTCACACGGGTCTTGTGCTCGATCTTCAGAGTAAGTCGTGCACATTCAAATTTGCTTCCAATTGTAAAATTCCCTTGTTAAAATGTAATTCTGCGTCATGTTCATCTATTTCGCCTACCCAGGATGAGATGTTGTTAGACCTTAGACATCTACCTGAGGAGCAGGCTGATAGTATTCGTAAGTTGTGTCAGTCGTTCCCAGAGGTGTTCTCTGATACTCTTGGTGTTACTGACCTTATCGAATACAAAATTGAGGTCACGGATTCGATTCCTGTCCGTTTTCCGCCATATAGGCTATCTCCACCTAAAATGAAGGCATTGAAAGAAATCATCGATCAGATGTTGAAGGATGGTATTATTAGGCCCTCTAAGTCGGCGTATTCTTCGCCTATTTTTCTAGTCCCGAAACCCCAAGGGGGCTTCAGGCCTGTCATTGATTATAGGGCTCTCAATCGGAAGGTGGTGTTACAATCTGTGCCCCTTCCTGACCTTCATTCTTGCTTTTCATGGTTTCGTAAGGCCAAGTTCTTTACTATCTTGGACTTGAATCAGGCCTATAATCAAATTCCCCGTGCCGAAGAGTCTAAACATCTTACAGCGTTTGCCACGGATTGGAATTTATACGAATAAAACCGCGTGCCTTTCGGGCTCCCCACGGGAGCAGCTGTACTCATTAGGCTGCTAGATAGGGTCTTCTCCGACATCAAATTTGAGTACTTGTATCACTACTTGGATGATGTCGTCGTATTTTCGGAGACCTTTGAAGAACATCTAGATCATCTGCGAGAAGTTCTCAATCGCCTTCGTAAGGCGGGGTTAACTGTCAAGTTGTCCAAGGTTGCCTTTGCTAAGCCCTCTATGTCATTCCTAGGGCATATTGTGTCACCCGATGGTGTTGCAGTCGATCATTCTAGAACACAGGCCATCCGTGATTTTAAACCTCCCAAGGATATTAAAGGTATCGCCAGGTTCATTGGTATGGTGAATTTCTTCAGGAAGTTTATTCCTAACTTCGCTAATAGAGCGGCGCCCTTAAACCTTCTTCGTAGGAAAGGCATCAAATTCGAGTGGGGACCTTCTCAACAAGCCGCTTTTGAAGATCTTAAATTAGCTCTCTGTAATGCCCCTGTCCTTGCTATGCCTGATTTCTCAAAGAAATTCATCGTCCAAACTGACGCGTCGTCGTCAGCAGTAGCTGCAGTCCTTCTTCAAGAGACTGAACTAGGGAGGCGACCAATCGCCTATGCATCTAGGACTCTATCGGCTCAAGAAGCCAAGTATTCCATCTATGAGCTCGAAGGTTTGGCAGTCTTATTTGCCTTAGAAAAGTTCCGTCTCTATCTGGAACATGTCAAATTCGACCTGGAGACAGATAATCAAGCCTTAAGCTGGGTCTTAGGCAGGCCGCGTCGAACTGGTCGTATAGCCCGTTGGGCCATCCGTATTTCTGCCTTCCAATTCGATGTCAGGCATATCCGAGGTACCGAAAATGTTGTTGCTGATGGACTCAGCCGTATGTTTTCCAACGAGGTCGAGACCCATGATCCGGTCGATAGTTCTTCACCTCCCGAGTCCATGCTATCTGATGTTAATGCCATCTTAACAGATGCTCCCATGCTCTTTAGGGATATCGAGAAATACCAACGTGAAGATCCGACGCTGGCTCCGATAATGGAAACCCTTTCTTCTGGGGAACATGTCGTCCCTTATGTTCTGAGGAATGGTGTTTTATGTTGCCAATCAAGGCATGATAAGATGATGAAGGTTGTCGTTCCAGCTGTTCTTGTACCTATGATCTTCAAGTACTATCATGAGACCCCATTAGGGGGGCATCTTGGAATCTTTAAAACTCGTGAAAAGATTCGTGAAAGGCTCATCTGGAAGGGTATGGACGGTGAAATCCGTGAACTAGTAAAAGCTTGTAAATCTTGTTTGCTTAGTAAACCAACCATGTCCACCAAGGTAGGCCTTCTGTCTTCGCATCAAGCGTCGCGCCCCATGGAACGCCTGTATATTGATTATGTAGGACCCTTCCCCCAGTCAAAGGGAAATGCCAACAAGTTCATCTTTGTATGCGTAGATGGTTTTACAAGATTTTCCTGGTTATTTCCGACTAAGCTGGCTACCGCTCAGTCCACCATTACTTGCCTAAATTCTATTTTTGCTTCTTTTGGTCCGTGCCAATATATTGTGTCTGATAATGCTAAGGCGTTCACATCAAATCTTTTTTGTAAATTCTGTTTTGACTTGTCCATCTCTCATGTGACGACTTCTGCTTATTACCCTCAACCATCTCTGGCTGAACGGGTTAATCGTAATCTCAGGTCCACGCTTATTGCCTATCATCATGAAGATCATTCTAGGTGGGACACGTCCCTGCATTGGTTAGCTTTTGCTTTGAATTCGGCGGTTCATGAATCTCACAAGTTTACTCCAGCTTCTTTGATGTTTAAGTTCGTTCCAAACACGCTGCTCTCTAACCTCTGGTCTCTGAGTGACATTCTACCCGAGACAATAGATCCGGATAATATCAAAGATCTTTGGAAGAAAGCTAAAGCCAATCTTAAGGTGTCTCATGAAAAGGTTAGGGAAAGATATGATCGTGGACGGAGACCCACCAATTTGAAGGTAGGTGACCAGGTGATGGTCAAGAACTTTGTTCCCGCGGGCAAGCTTGCCCCCAGATTTCATGGGCCGTGTATCATTCTCGATTTCCTTACGCCGGTTACGTTGTTATTAAGTAATCCAGCCACCGAGAGGATATTTAGGGTTCACCTGTCACAGGTGAAACCGGTGTAATTTCTGTGTTAACTTGCTTCATATTATTTTGAAAGAAATAGGAAGGTTATATTCTTTTTTTCTCTGAGAGGTTTCACTTTTAGGCCTTCTGCCCTTGCAATCTGTTTCCTTTAAGCGTAATTATTTTTTGTAAACCTCCCCCGATCAGTTGAACTGCCATCCTGTCCTTGCCACGGCCATTACCACGCTCCCGTCTCCTGCTCCACACACACAGTGGCTTATAAAATGCCATGGATATCTGCACGCCACTGGCCCCTCAACCTCTTCACAAAGCCTGTGCCCTCAAAAAAAATGATGATGGTCCAACAAAATTCTGCCGCCTAGCTTTAATGTTTCAGTGCCCCCGCAGCCGCGCGGCGCCGTGCCGCGACTGGGATAGAGAAAGGGCCCCCTCTACTCCAGCGACGACGACAGGTGCACGGCGAGCCGGAGCCTTCCTCCCGGCCAAGGCTGATGTGCGGCGCACAACCTGTAACTGGCCCGCGACCTGCATGTTCACCGCGGGCGCGGCGTGCTTCAACACCACTGCTCCTTTCATAGTGCGGGCGAGCGGTATCTCAGGGTACTTGAGGGGTCCGAGCGGCCGCCTTCGGACACAAGCTGCAACGGCCGGTCTGGCCATCCAACTTAATCAACATCGAAATATTTAATCAACTACATGGACATTTACTATCAGCAATTACTACACTTGGTAATTCAACAGCAATATCTGGTGGACTTAGAAGATTTTTTTCCCTCAACTTCAAAAACTAAAATTTTCCTTCTGAATTCAACTTCTACAAACATAAAGACATTATTTCAACAGTTACTACAAGAATTTTGAAACTGGATCAGAACAAATTTAGAAAATTTTTATACTTCTGCAATTAATCTCCATATCAACATCATAACTTGGACCTTGTTTTTAACGAATTTCCTGTGTCACCCCTGGAGGGACTTTTGGGGGGGGGGGGGTCTGTACCGGGCGGTACACCTCCACGCCGCTAATTCAAACCTTGCTCCAGTTGAAACCCCCCTACTGGAAGAAGTCTGAACTTTGTCTTATGTGTTAATTTTCAAGTTATCCTGAAGATGTCACTACTTGGAAATTTTGAAGTTTCTGAACTGTGTTGTTTTCGACGTATTTTTGTTTTGCTTGTAGTAAGAAGTGTGAACATTCTCTTCTAGAGGACACTACTGAAGAACTACAACGGTGCACCCTAGTGCGAAGTGAAAGAACTGTTTTTTTTTTCGGAGAAAATTTAATTTCAAAAGTTTGTTTTTTGCTAAATTTCTTTCAGTCATTGTTTAAGTTGGCAATATTAACCCTTTCTTTCCCCTTGTTTTGAATTTAGCCAATCCCGAATTTCTTTAATTAATTTTCCACCAATAATGTGTTTCTTCTTCATCTTGTGTAGGGGTTTTCTTTATCCACCAATAAAATGTTTGTGGGCGGGTGTTTTCCTTCCTGAAACGCCTCGAACTTTCTGCGAGAGTATATAAACTGCTGATTTTAGGGTCTCTGCGCCACTTCTCTACCATCTTTCAGTGTGTAAAGTACATAGCAGGGGGCGGGAAGCGCCTCTTCCTTCGGACAGCAGTTCAACAACCAGGTAATGGCCGTATAATAACTTCTTTTCTTGCTAGCTCAGCAGTTTAACTCTCGGGGCGGGTCCGAAGCGTTTCCACCATGTAACTTTCCCTAATATGTAAAGACACTTTGTATTTATTCTATCTTTTAAACTACATATTGGGATAGAGAGTGCTTAACCCTCTCGAGCTCCCACTCATATTGTTCTGAGGTGAACTTATTTTTCTCAACTGATTCTTCCGTAACAGTAATGTAAATTGTTTCTTTCTTAAGTCACCTCTTTAGTATGGGATTAGCCCTTGCATTAGCGGCCTAGTGCCAGATTAGGTTTTTAAACAAAGTGTATTAGGAGCGCAAGTTCGCCTCCTCTCAAATTGGTAGTTTAGAGGCCATGTAATTAATTTTCTCACTTAATAGGCCTCAGTAGGTTGGGTATCTTTACCCCTGTGTTTATGTCCTTAGAGGACAACTTGAAGGTGGAGTTTGGTGTGGCCTTTGATAGGCTTAACCTTTGAGAGCAGATCGCTCTTTTGAAGTTTGTTTCTGCGCGCCTCGAGGAGGCTTTATGATGTAATTGGGAGCAAGTGCTCCTGGGCTTGATTGGGGTCTTCTGCCCCTTTGTTGAATTCTGTATATCGTAAAGTTGGGCTAATTGCTCAAGAATTGTGTGTCTGGCTCTCGGAGCCCCAAATCCTGTAATTGTACATTCTCGATTAGTGGTTTTGCTACTCTGTACCTGCCATTATTGTTATTTCTTGTTTTTTGCTAAGAAAATATAACCTTGTTAAATTTTAAATTCACTTTAATTTCGTAGCCTGAGACCTGTTCACCCCCCGCACCTTCTTTCACCTCTAACTACCACGGAAAACTCCGTAACAATTATTATTATTATTATTATTATTATTATTATTATTATTATTATTATTATTATTATTATTATTAGCAAATGTACCCGTGCTTCGCTACGGTATTCTACATTGTATACGGATATGGAAGTAAATTACTGTACATGCAGTGAATAAGATTTTTTAATTTGCATGCCACTTAGCGTTATAACGAACAGCACGGGGAGGTTCTCATACGTTTTTCCAATGTAAAGTGCGATTTGCGGAGTTGTGATGATAACGGCAGGCTCACTTGCCTACCGCCATTCACAATATAGTAAGAAAGTATTCATTATAATTGGAGGTTCTATTACCTACTGCGCGGTCACAATCGATTTTGGGTGTTTTCGTTACAATGGCAGGCGCCCTTTCCTACTTCCAGACAGATTACAGTTGAGGAGTTTGTATTATAAAATCAGGCACCTTCTCTACTGCCAGTTAAAATTTAGTTATGCTGCTGTCATTATAATTACAGGCCAGTCACATTTTAGATGGGTAAATTTGTTTATAATGGAGGGCACACTTGCCTACTTCCAAACACAATCTGTTAGGGGAGTTTTGAAAAAAAAATGCATGCTCCCTTGACTTCTGGCAGTCAAGTCGAGAAGTGAAATATTATTTACAATGGTAGTCCCTCGTTACTAATTCTAGATATAAAGGAGTTGCCAGTCAAAGTCCATGGGAAGAGTAATTATTACAATAGCAGACGCCCTCCTGCTGAGAGTCACTATCGATGTAAAACATTAATTACAATGGCAAACACACCCTTTCTACATCGCTACAAATCGACTTCAGTGAATATATACAGATCGGCACACGAAGTACACTGACTTAGCAAATGTCATGGGATGATCACCTAATAGCGTGTGGGACCTCCTCTGGCCCTGCGAACTGCAGTGAGACGCCGTGGAAGTGAGTCGACAAGTCCCTGGTAGTCCTCTAGACGCAGCTGACACCAAATCGTTTGCAGAGCGGCCGCCAATGCTGGTCTGTTCGTGGGTGCAGGATCTATGGCTCGGAGCCTGTGTTCCAGGACATGACAGATATGCTCGATAGGGTTCATATCGGGCCTCCTGGGTGGCCATGGCAGTCGTTGGACCTCCGCTGCATGTTCCTGGAACCATTCCCGGGTGACGTGGGAGCGATGTGGCGGCGCGTTATCATCTTGAAACGGTTGCTGGAAGGTGCTGGAAGGCCAAAAATGGGTGGAGATGGTCTCCGAGCAGTTCAACATACCGCGTACCATTCAAGGCTTCTTCCAGAACAACTACGGGGCCCATTACATACCAGGAAAATGCACCCCAGACCATAACAGAGACACCAGCGCCCTGGACCACACCTTCGAGGCAGGCGGGATCCATCGCTTCATGTGGTCTGCGCCATACACGGTGCCTCCCATCGGCATGGTGCAGTTGAAATCGTAGTTCGTCCGACCATATCACGTTACGCCATTGTTCCAGTGTCCATCCCTGGTGACTGGCGACAAATGCGCGTCGTTGTGCCCGATGACGTTGGGTTAACAGTGGTGCCCGTGTGCGGCGCCGGCTCCCATACCCCATAGAAGCCATGTTCCTACGGATGTCTACTGGGAGACGTTTCTAGCACGGCCTGTGTTGAATTGAGCCGTGATTTGTTGCACAGTTGCCCGTCTGTCACTATTGACAATCCGTCTCAGATGTCGCCGGTCACGGTCATTGAGGGTGGCTGGACGGCCGGCCGTTCGTCTGTTGTGGACGGTGACACCCGCATTCAACCATTGACGATACACCCTGGACACGGTTGATCGTGTGAAGCAGAATTCCCGCACCACTTCCGAAATCGCACTTCCCATCCGTCGGGTACCGACCACCGTACCCCGTTCGAACGGTGTCAGCTCATGACGACGTTCCGTGTTACACCTGTCACATGCACAGCCACTGCTCACAAGGTCTCCTATACAACTGCCGCTGGCACAGGGGGCGTGTGGTGCGCAGACAACACACCTGCGCATCAGTGCTCCGCTATCCCATGACATTTGCTCAGTCAGTGTATGTTTACAATATTGCAAACCTTCATCTACAGATTAATTGCTGCTACACGATACATCATATCGGCAAACGGATTGTACTATAAGACGCGTCATTTAGCGGTCTAAATGGCTGGTATTACGATAGCATTACTTTTGGGTACTAATATGACAGCTACAAACATAGAATTTGGCTTACATATGGATACCGGGTGGGCCATGCTTGTGCAGAATTACATGATTCTACGTTTCGTATAAGTGATTCGAACTACACATTATACGTGTACAAAGAACAATATGTCGGTATAATTGAGAAATAGAGAAAAATCTAACATACAGTATAAGGAATAGAGATACGACGAAACTTCATAGGACAAAAGTTGTAGATCACACCAAATTGAACTGAGATTGTGCCATCCGTTTTGTGATACGACTTACAGTTTAGCTGCGAAATACCTCGAAACGAAGGTCTGCACCGTCATTAAAATTGCCTAAATATTATTCTGGGGTAAAAAATGAAGTATTTAAAGGTCTTGGAAGTTTACCGTCGATTACAGGTTAAGACATATAACTTCGCCAAATTTTAATTTTGTAGCTCGTCTGGCAGATTGTGCCCCAGTCGTGATTGGGGAAGGTTAAAATGAGGACTATCGGGAAACTATAGCTGACAAATTTGCATATTGTCATTATTGCACTTGAAAATGATAGCTGTACGAAACTTTAGCCAAAAAGGTCAATGTAGAGGCACACGGTCGTTACGAATATTTATATAGATAAGGAATCTGCTATACGTAAAACACATTTTGAGCTCTATTTCTGCTGGGCTTACGCTGCAAAACAGACCGTTCATGATATCTTCATTCTTAATCCTCCTACCGAAAAAACTGTACTTGAGAAAAAAAATTGAAATGTATTTCCATCAAGATTGGTCGACTTCCAGTCATATTGTTCTTGTATGTTTTTGAAGAGTAAAATCACTCTTTCGGTTCCCTATAAACCCTGGAATTTGTCATAGCATGGACCTAAAACTTATATTTCGTCAGGTGGATGCTAAAAATGAAGTTTGGTTGAAATATCTCCAGTAGTTTTCAAGTTGTAAGAAATACGCTTTACGCGCACCTGCTCTTGCTTTACGTCCGGTGGGACTTGTACCGAAAAACGGTCCGTTAATGATATCCCCCTTATTAATGCACATGAGATAAAAGTTTTAGAAATTAATTTTCATTAAGGCAGGTAGATTTCCATTAAGTCTGGCTGTGTATATTTTGAGGGAGTGCAAAATCACGGTTTCCTATAATCCCCCAGTCAGCTCAGGGATTTAGAAACAATTTTTGCCTTAAAACCTACCCAAGGACAGGTGGATTCTAAATATGAAGTTTGGTGGAAATATATCCAGTAGTTTTCAAGTGAAAGAAGGACAGGCAAACAGACAAACAGACAAACAGACACCAAAGCTGAAAATTAAGCAGATGGTCATTATTACATCTGAAACGAATAACTGTACGGAAATTTCACCAGAATATTCAATGTACAGATACACGGTCGTTACGATTTTATTTATATAGATTAGCTTTACATCACACCGATGCAGATAGGTCCTATGGCGATAATGGGATAGGAAAGGGTGTGGGAAGTCAGCGGCCGTGGCCGCATTTGCCTGGTGTGAAAATGGGAAACTACAGAAAACAATCTTCAGGACTGTCGACAGTGGGGTTCGAACCCACTATCTCCCGAATGCAAGGTCACACCCGCGCGACCCTAACCGCACGGCCACTTGCTCGGTTAAAAAAGTTTAAAATGCATAAATATATTTATAAATAGGTTTATTGTTCACCCTCTTAAGTTATACTTGATGGTTTTTGGTAACTTCTTTCTTCTTACTATTTGTTTTACGTGGTACACGTGATTAGCTCAGTGGATTAAGCGCTGGCTTCCCGCGCGGAAGGTGCAGGTTCGAATCGCAGTCGATCCTGAGTTGAGATTTTCATCTCGGAATTCACGTGTCATCAGGAAGGGCACCCGTCCAAAACAAAAATGAGTCTGGTTGGCTCCAGCGACCCCAGAATAAACTGGGATAAACTGATGGAAGTTACTTTATTTTTTACGTCACACCGACACAGGAATGTCTTATGGTGACTATAGGTTAAGACTGGGAATAAAACGACCGTGGCCTTCATTAAGCCTGCTGTAAAAGTGGGAAACCATGGAAAACCACCTTCAGGGCTGCGGAAGTGAGGTTCGAACTCACTATCTTCCGAATGTACGCTGACAGCTACGCTCGGTTTTGCGTTAACTGTGACCACAGCAGAGTACCCTCAGCTGTTGAAAACGATGTCTGTGTGTCATTTTTGACCAAGTATGCCCTCGAACGAAAAAAAAAAAAAAGAGCCATATTACATTAATGGTAAAGGCCTAGAATCTGTTGTTATATTGTAAGATGTGACCTATTGAGCAGGGGATAGTGAAGTGCCATGGCAGGTTTGTGAACATGGAGATCCTTGACGTCACGAATGATACCGCCCACGCCCACGCAACAGATAAGAGAAGAGAGTCACAGCAAGTAGAGCAAACTATAAACAGGGACTGAACCAATACACCACTGCTATTTCTAGTGCCTAGCAACATAGAGATGGGAGCAGAAGGAGAGAGGGATCACATTCTTTCGTTGAGCTTGTATCAACAGATGTCTGCTGGGTAGTATGTTCAAACGTTGATTGGGCGCGCTTAAACTCTATGTTCAGTATAATGTATTCAGAATTATATATACATTTTTTTCTTAATCTCAGCTTACAACTCTTGTACTGGCTTGTCCGTGCTTCTGCTCTTCGTAACACGGTGCCATGTACCAGCACTTGGTGAAAGTAAAAGCATCAGTGAAGGCGAACCCTATCTATTTTTCGATTTTCTGAGTAATTACGAGTGATTTAATGTATAACGGAGTAACGAGGCCAGACTTAGTGGCTCTGCCGGCGAGCACAAATTAGTAAGTACGATCACGGTTCAATCCGGTGGTATACTAAGGTGATCAAATACGCCAGCCTCATGTCAGTTGATTTACCGGCACGTAAAAGAACTATTGTGGGACAAAAATCACCTCTGTGTCTCCCAGAACCATAAAGGTAGTTGATAGAACATAAAACCAATAACATTGTTTTAAATGGTCGAGGACCGAGCTCGATAGCTGCAGTGGCTTAAGTGCGGCCACTATCCAGTATTCGGGAGATAGTAGGTTCGAACCCCACTATCGGCAGCCCTGAAAATGGTTTTCAGTGGTTACCCATTTGCACATCAGACAAATGCTGGGGCTGTACCCTAATTAAGGCCACGGCCGCTTCCTTCCCACTCCTATCCCTCTCCTGTCCCATCGTCGCCATAAGACGTATCTGTGTCGGTGCGACGTAAAGCAACTAGCAAAAAAAAAAAAAAAAAAATGGTCGAGGATGAGATTTCTGGTGATAAGAGTCCTCGACTTGTAACAAATTGTTCATAACTGTTTTCCTACTCCTACATTCTACGTAATAAGAATAGATTTGTTATCATCATAATTGGATTGAATAAGTAAAGCAAAACTATAATTTTTCTTCTTCTTCTTCTTCCTGACAAGTAGCCTATTAGGCCTCGAGACCTGTTCTGTTTGTAACCCATGTTTTTCTTGAACTTTCAAACTTCTACTCCGGACCGGTATATCATAACAGAGAAGTATAGAAACTAAGAAGGAGGTGCAGGTCGGAAAGAAATATAGTTAGAAATGGTTGTGGAAGTTAGGAGAAATTGAAGGAACTTCCTAGGAAATTGCATCTAGTGAAGAAGTCATCTAAGAATAACATAATTGGCAGTTATGCATATTTGAGTGACAAATAGAGGGGTATTATAGGTACTTTAAGGAAGAAAGACGTTCATAGAAGGACATTCTAGGAAGTATTAATGAACAAGGGGAGTGTGTATGTGAGGATCAACTGGAGGCAGAAGTATTCAGTCAGCAGTATGTAAAGATTGTTGGACATAAGGATAAAGTCCAGATAGACGAGGTGACTAATATTAGCGAAGTATTGATATTTACCTACGATAAAAAGGACATTTACAATAAGATACAAAAGTTGAAAACTAGAAAAGCAGCTGGAATTGATATGATTTCGGTGAATATACTAAAGAAAATGGGTTGGGATATAGTACCATATCTGATTACTGTTTTGCAAGGGTGATAAACAAAACAAAAACAAAAAAGCCGAAAATTACAGGCCAGTCAGTTTGACACGTGTTGCATGTAATCTTTGGGAAAGTATTCTTTATGATTATCTTAGACATATTTGCGAAATTAATAACTGGTTCGATAGAAGGCAGTTTGGGTTCAGGAAATGCTATTCCACTGAATCTCAACTTGTAGGATTCCAGCAAGATACAGCAAACATTGACCTATCTAAGGCATTTGATAGGGTAGATCATCGGAGACTACTGGCGTAAATGAGTGCAATTAGACTAGATAAAAGAATGACTGAATAGATGGCCATATATATAGAAAATAGAACTCAGAGAATAGGTGAAGCATTATCTGATCATGTAATCATTTAGAGTGGAATTCATCAAGGCAGTATTATTGGACCTTTATGATTTCTTATAAATATAAATGATATGAGTAAAGAAAATCAGAGATCTATCTTTTTGCGGATGATGTTATTCTGTATAGAGTAATAAATAAGTTACAAGATTGTGAACAACTGCAAAAAGTAAATAAACCCTCGGCAATGGTATGATGATAAACAGGGTTAAAATTCAGATTGTGAGTTTTACTAATAGTTTCTCGGTTTTAATTATGCGGATCACTATAAGTACCTACTTTAGCCGGGCTGAGTTGCTCAGACGGTTGAGGCGCTGGCCTTCTGACACCAACTTGGTAGGTTCCATCCTGGCTCAGTCCGGTGGTATTTAAAGTGCTCAAATACGTCAGCCTCGTGTCGGTAGGTTTACTGGGTCGTAAAAGAACTCCTGCGAGACTAAATTCGGGTACCTCGGCGTCTCCGAAAACCGTAAAAGTGGTAAGTGGGACGTAGAGCGAATAACATTATTATTACTACAAGTACTATAAGTAAACGGGATTGTAAATAAAAGTACAAATCTCTGCACATGGTTATGAGGGTATTTCGTGGTTGTAGTGAGGAATTAAAGGAGAGGGCATTTAAGTCTCTGATGAGACCCCAACTAGAGTATGGTTCCAGTGTATGGGACTCTCATCAGGATTACTGGGAAAAATCCAAAGAAATGTAGTTCGATTTGTTCTGGGTGATTTCCGACAAACGTGTAGCGTTACGAAAATGTTGCAGCGTCTGGGCTGGGAAGACGAGCTGTTCGACTAAGTTGTATGTTCCGAGCTGTCAGTTGAGAGATGGCGTCGTGGAATGGCATTAGTAGACGAATACGTTTGAGTGGTGCTTTTAAAAGAAGGAAAGATCACAATATGAAGATAAAGTTGGAATTCAAGAGGACAAATCGGGGCAAATATTCCTTTATAGGAAGAGGAGTTAGGGATTGGAATAATTTTCCAAGGGAGATGTTCAATAAATTTCCAAATGCTTTGCAATTATTTACGAAAAGATCAGGTAAACAACAGACAGGGAGTCTGCCACCTGGGAAACTCCCCTAAATGCAGATCAGTAGTGAATGTTGATTGATTGACCGTACTGATATGAAGTTTTGGCGCATGTCTTTGGGTTAATACGTTCTACATGATCTTTCCATTTTATTCTATTTGCGCAAGTATAGACGAACGTCCTCGTTATGAACCCTATCTGTAAGCAAGTATTCCTCGACTTGTCGCAGTAGTCTAGTTTCAGATGACTGGTTGTAACTCCTATAATTTTTCAGAACCCAAGTTTGAATCTATGAAACATAATCAGAACAGCCATGTTCTTATAAAATTTGAGCTGATATTCTTCGAAAGTGTTCTGATAGTTCCATTAATGCTTGACCTTCTTCATGGCTGTTTTTCCATTTTGCGGTCGGCACTTGTGATGGATTTGTCCCAATTTTATGGCCAGATGCCCTTCCTGACGCCAACCCTATGTGGAGGGATGTGTTATTGTTGCGTGTTTCTATGGCTGTTTGTAGTGTGGTGTGATATGTAGATATGAAGAGAAGTGTATTAAGACTAACACAGACACCCAGTCCCCGAATCAGAGAAATTAACTGCGCGCAGTTAAATTTCTTGGCCCCACCGGTAATCGAACCCGAGGTCCTTTGAACCGAAGGCCAGTATCTTTCAGCCAAGGAGCCGGAATACACATTTGCTTGATATCATTGAAATATTGTGTGGCTATCATGTCGTAGCTCAATTCACATCCCAGGAAGAATGAAGCTGACAGCAGCTGTTCAATAGGTAGATTATCAAGTACTATTTTTGTTCTTGTAGGTGATTCGCCTCAAAAGACCATGCATTTAGCTTTTCAGACACAGATGAAAATGTGAATATAAGAAACCCCTGTCAGTACACCTGCTGGCACTTTACAGAACCTATCTCAGGGCAAATGCCGGACTGAGTGGCTCAGACGGTTAAGGCGCTGTCTTTCTGAGCAGAGGTTGGCAGGTTCGATCCTGGCTCAGTCCAGTGATATTTGAATGTGCTCAAATACGTCAGCCTCGTGTCGGTAGATTTACCGGCACGTAAAAGAACTCCCACGCGACAAAATTTCGGCGCCTTGGCGTCTCCGAAAACCGTAAAAGTAGTTAGTGGGATGTAAAACCAATAAGTTTATTATTAGGGCAAAAATACGGCATTCCGTTGTTTCTTACTATCTATAGCAATTGAAGAGAAAGCGGATATTAAGTTTACATTTTGATGTGGCTATTGATATCCTAATCAAAGCCACGGTACCTCCAGTTTTACGTGAAATCAGAACCATTATGAGGTGACATTTCAGAAATCTCGTATGCATTGACCAGGATTCGAACCCCATCCACCTTAGTGAGAGTCCAGTGGCTTTGCCATTCGGCTATCACGCTTTCAATTGAGGTGATGTCTAAGTAAAAAGATTATTATTATTATTATTATTATTATTATTATTATTATTATAGAACTCCTCTGTGGTGTAGTGGTTAGTGTGATTAGCTGCCACCCTCGGAGGCCCCGGGTTCGATTCCCGGTTCTGCCACGAAATTTGAAAAAGTGGTTTGAGGGCTGGAACGGGGTCCACTCAGCCTCGGGAGGTCAACTGAGTAGAAGGTGGGGGGGGGGGAGGAGTTCGATTACCTCCTCAGCCATCCTCGAAGTGGTTTTCTGTGGTTTCCCACTTCTCTTCCAGGTGAATTGCGGGATGGTACCTAACATAAGGCCACGGCCGCTTCCTTCCTCTTCCTTGTCTATCCCTCCCAGTCTTCCCATTCCCCTATAAGGCTCCCGTTCAACTCAGCAGGTAAGGCCGCCTGGTTGAGGTACTGGCCCTCCTCCCCAGTTTATGCCCCGACCAAAAGTTTCAAGCTCCAGGACACTGCCTTGAGGCGGTAGAGGTGGGATCCCTCCCTGAGTCCGAGGGAAAAACCAACCCCGGAAGGTATACTGATTAAGAAGAAGAATAGGATTATTATTATTAATTTCAAGGGAAGATTGAGTAATACGTATATGAAGGTATGCATGCGGCTGACGGATGATAAATGCGGCCACTGTCATGTAACTACAACGTGTATTGAAGAAATGCTAACCGGGTGAGTTAGCCGTGCGGTTAGGGGCGCGCAGCTGTGAGCTTGCATCAGGGAGATAGTGGGTTCTAACCCCACTGTCAGCAGTCCTGAAGATGGTTTTCCGTGGTTTCCCATTTTTACACCAGACAAATGCTGGAGCTGTACCTTAATTAAGGTCACGGCCGCTTCTTTGTTACTCCTAGGCCTATCTTTTCCCTTCGCCACCATAAGATTTATCTGTGTCGATGCGATGCAAAGCCAATTGTAAAAAAGAAGTCGTCAGTTATGCTTTAACGGTTTAATTACAGTTCCTCGACCATGACTAATAGGAACGATCCTATTTTTTTCTAAAAAATACATTTTCCGCTCTAGTATGGAGGGTAGAACATAAGGCTCGGTCGTGTGCCGGAGACTGACTTTTTGTAACACATCCAGAGTGACGCTATGCAACTCTTACGAACACAGTCGTGCGACGTGCTCACCGCGGTACACTGCGTAGCGAACATGTAACAATTTCTATTTGAAGCTAGGAGAATGTCACGCAACGATGGGGGAAATATTTCTAAACATCTGAATGATTTTTCTACAGTAGCGGCCGGCCTTTCGGGACTCCCGGATGGTCTCCTCCCTAGAGAGCGGTAAGGTTCTTTGATTTTCTCTCGACATTTCAAGTCAAATATTGGACTCGAATCATTTCATTGTAAAACCGTAAATTCTCATATATAAGGAAGACTGCTCGGCAATATCAAACTTAGGTGACTGACTCACTTTCAGCGCGCAGTCCACAGGTAAATGTTTTAAAGTTGAAGATAGGCGCGGACTCTCGAGCTTCCGTCCGAGGATATAGTTAGGGTGAGGGGATGAGACGTAAGGAGGAAGCGCGCTGGTGGACGGTTTCGGGGTGTAGAAGGGTGCGGGAAGAAGCTTTCAATTGGGCAGAGTCCGTAGCAGTGTAGCAGTAAGGATGTCCTCACAAACCCCTATACGAGACAATTCTCCATAGTCGCATACCATAAAATGAAATATTATTTATTATTTATATTTTAAGAAGAAAAATAATTATATTGAAATATATCATTTGAGACCTGAAAATTTGATTCAAACTGGGCCTCTAGCTTGCATCCCGCGTTTTGTGAGGGTTGGTAGCCATGAATTTGTTCGTTTCCGCGCGGAAGACTTGAATGAGTGAGATGGTACTGGTCAGTAGCGACGCTAAAGTTGTGGGGAAAAAGAACTATGGCCACCCTGCCGTCCTAAGAGTCCACCGACCGCCACTGTATTTTCTGGTTTAAGATGGTGATAATTTGATAATGATTGCTACTTTAGAGAGCCCCTCACAGCAGGAATAGTGGTAAAGAGACGTCAACACTGAACCGAGTTGACTAGTTCAGATGGTTGAGCACTGGCTTCTGAGCCCAAGTTAATGGGTTCGATCCTGACTCAGTCAGGTGGTACTTGAAGGTGTTCAAATACGTCAGCCCCGTATCGGTAGATTTACCGCCATGTAAGAACTCCTGTTGGACATAATTTCGACACTTCTCCATCTCTGAAAAACGAAAAAAAGAAAAACACCTTACAACCAATAAAACTATTATTAGAAATACTTCGAGTTTGATTTCTGAAGAATACGATGAAAGAGTTGAAAATAAAATACAAGGTGTCGCAAAAGTCGGTTTACTTAGTTGGAGTTTTGAAACTAAAACCTACCGAGCTCGATAGCTGCAGTCGCTTAAGTGCGGCCGGTATCCAGTAATCGGGAGATAGTGGGTTCGAGCCCCACTGTCGGCAGCCCTGAAGATGGTTTTCCGTGGTTTCCCATTTTCACACCAGGCAAATGCAAGGGCTGTACCTTAATTAAGGCCACGGCCACTTCCTTCCACTTCCTAGGCCTTTCCTATCCTATCGTCGCCATAAGACGTATCTGTGTCTGTGCGACGTAAAGCAAAAAAACTAAAACTAAAACCTTGTGATTTATTTCTCTATACTTGGTACCAATCTTCAAAATCGATGATAATCAGATGATCTAATAGCTAATTATGCTGTTTTGGATACACTAACTTTATGCATGTTCGATAAATTCATACAATATTTTTCTTAAGTAACGCAGTATGTTGTAATAAATAAATTAAATAAATAAATAAATAAATAAATAAATAAATAAATAAAGAATAAATAAATAAATAAATAAATAAATAAATAAATAAATAAATAAATAAATAAATAAATAAATTCTGGTGGGCTCCTCTTATCCTAGAGAACCACGGGATGCAACTTACGCACCCACGAAGTAAACATAGGACGTAACTTACGATATATTTTTACTTGGGAACGCAATGCGCGGTCCCCGCCTAGCGCATTCTGTTCGGTCGTCATACATTACCAGGATTGAAATGTTCTATGAGAGAGGCGGAGACTGAAATTGAGGCCCCTGACCAGAACTTCTTAGCCGATCTGTAGACTGCGACAGAATCTTGACGGAAAGTATAATATTGATTGGTGATGGTGAACGCTCTCGAGAACTCAACAGCAAAAATAATTGAATGAGTGTGGTACTTGCAAAATGCAACATGAAACCATTGACCGAGCTAGTGTGCTAGGGGGAATTGGTCAAGGAAGCTATCAAAATATTCTAACAGAACATTCTGTGAAGCAGTAGTTCCTGCTAGAGGTTGTGGTGGTAGTGGTGATTATTGTTTTAAGAGGAACTACAACTAGGCAACCATGCTCTATATAACACTAATCAGAGAGAACACTGGAAGCAGTCCGACACTTCGAAAAATGAAGGTATCGACCAAAGAAAGACAAGGGCCACGAAGGGTATGAAAATGAAAGACTTCCTAGGCTTCCATACGTAATACCATCGGGATAGGAAAAGAACGAGAGTTGACCAAGGGAGGTCGAATAGGATAGATGAAATCGACTAGCCCCGCACTAAAAATGGAAGCAATTACAGGACTCTGAGATAAGGGCCTCGTGGTCGCCAACCCACTCTCTCAAGTTAAGAACCCCTTTTGGTAGCCTCTTACGAGAGGCAGGGGATACCGTGGATGAATTCTACCACCCCCACCCAAATGGGGTAGTTTTTGCTAGACTGTCACTAAGGAGGATGAAACCTCGGTCTGTGTCAACAACTTGAACTCCAAACAGCAGTCCAGTATTTGGAAATGTCCAAAATCCTGGACCGGAGAACTGACGTAAAGCAAAAGTAAGTAGTCCCTCGCCGACCCCAGATAATTGGGAAAGGGTCAGAAAAACCAAGAAAAGTAACTAGTCCCTAATTAATTGCCTCTGAACAAAGAATAATTGTTTACAAGGAGTTTGTCCAGTTAAGGTTGCCTTCTTCACCGTAGTAATGCACCAGCCTAACGCTGTTCTCCTTTCTCAACAGGTCTTAGCGAGTGTTTATTTTCACATGCTGTTCAAAGTCAGTTTTACATAAAATCTCAATCTGAACCAAATGGTCGTAACTTTCCATTTAAACATCTCATACATATTGATCGGGATACGACCCGCATCCACCGAGTGATGATGGCATTCGATTACCGGTCGTAAATAAGAGGACACTAGTATGTGATCTTCCATACTCATTAGCTCATTAGACCTAACTCATTTCCTTCATCTTCAAAACAACGGCCCTATTACTATTCAAGTAATCTGCAGAGCTATTAAATGAAGAGAACGGTTTTGTTTTTCATGTCCTGAAATCAACGAAACGAAGATTAAAACTCAGTCATATGCCTGTCAACGAAGTTACGGTTTCTCTGCCACCAGGTAAGTAAACGAGAATGTTGAAATTGAAACGCAGGCAGTTTAAATGTCCAACTCAAAATTATTATTATTATTATTATTATTGTTATTATTATTGTTACGGACCTTTCCGTGGTAGTTAGAGGTGAAAGAAGGTGCTGGGGTGAACGGGTCTCAGACTACGAAATTAAAGTTAATTTAAAATTTAACAACGTTATATTTTCTTTTCAAAATTAAGAAATAACAAGCATGGCAGGTACAGAGTAGCAAAGCCACTATTCGAGAATGTACAATTACAGAGTTACAGGATGGGCTCCGAGAGCCAAACCCACAATACATGAACAATTAGCCCAATCTTACGATATAAAGAAATTCAACAAAGGGGCAGAAGACCCCAATCATGCCCAGGAGCACTTGCTCCCAATTACACAGTAAAGCCTCCTCGAGGCATACAACACTCAATTTTCGAGAAAGAGCCACTCGCTCTCAACATTAAGCCTATTAAAGGCCACACCAAACTCCACCTTCAAGTTGTCCTCTAAGGACATAGATACAGGAGTAAAATACCCAACCTACTGAGGCCTATTAAGTAAGAAAAAGGTTAATTACATGACCTCTAAACTAACCACTTGAGAGGAGGCGATCTGCACTCCTAATACACTTGTTTAAAAACCTAATCTGGCACTAGGCCGCTAATGCAAGGGCTAATCCCATACTAAAGAGGTGACTTAAGAAAGAAACAATTTACATTACTGTTACGGAAGAATCGGTTGAGAAAAATAAGTTCACCTCAGAACAATATGAATGGGAGCTCGAGAGGGTTAAGCACTCTCTATCCCAATATGTAGTTTAAAAGATAAAATAAATACAAGGTGTCTTTACATTTTAGGGAAGTTACATGGTGGAAACGCTTCGGACCCGCCCCGAGAGTTAAACTGCTGAGCTAGCAAGAAAAGAAGTTATTATACGGCCATTACCTGTTGTTGAACTGCTGCCCGAAGAAAGAGGCGCTACCCGCCCCCTGCTATGTACTTTACACACTGAAAGATAGTACTGAAGTGGCCCGGAGACCCTAAAATCAGCAGTTTATATACTCTCGCGGAAAGTTCGAGGCGTTTGGGGAATGAGAACACCCTCCCACAAAAACTTTATTGGCTAACCAAGAAAACCCCTACACAATATGAAGAAGAAACACATAATTGGTGGAAAATTAATTCAAGAAATTCGGGATTGGCTAAATTCAAAACAAGGGGAAAGAAAGGGTTAATATTGCCAACTTAAACAATGACTGAAAGAAATTTAACAAGGAACAAACTTATGAATTCAAAATTTCTCCAAAAGCATAGTTCTTTCACTTCACACTAGGGTGCACCATTGTAGTTCTTCAGCAGTGTCCTCTAGAAGAGAAAGTTCACACTTCTTACTACAGGTAAAACAAAAATACATCGAAAACGACCCAGTTCAGAAACTTCAAAATTTCCAAGTAGTGACATCTTCTGAGAAACTTGAAAATTAACACCTTAAATAAAGTTCAGACTTTCTCCAGCAGAGGAGTTTCAACTGGCGCAAAATTTTAAATTAGCGGTGTGGAGGTGTACCGTCCGGTACAATTATTATTATTATTATTATTATTATTATTATTATTATTATTATTATTATTATTATAAGATATGAAAATATTAGCTTCTTAATGGTTAATTACAACTGAATGTACAGACAGTTTCCGAACGATCTTTAGAAATAAACGTTTGCTGGATTAGTTTTGATCGAGGAGTATTTCCGTTCCTCCCCCATTCCACACTTATAATGTATTCGAAAAAAAAATTTTGTGGACCATTCGGTGTTATACATTGTAGAAATACAAACTAAAGAAAATTATTAATATACATTGTAAGGGTGAAAAGGAGAAGTGGACGGAAATACCCCATGATCAAAATTAACCCAGGTGACCTTACATACTATTCCTGATCGAAGGCTTGTAGATATCTTCATAGATAAAGTATAGTTTTGCAGTAGTAAGTAATTTGTAACAGAAAATTCACCTTGCTCTTTCTACCTTATGACAACGTGTTTCTTAATATTTACTTAGTATAAAACTAGCTGATATACCCTGCTTCGCTACGGGATTCTCAGAAAGACTGACTTTGTGGGTTTCCTAACCGAAGTCAATATAGGTCATTACAAAAATGTCAGTGGAATGTAGCGATTAAAAGCAATGTTCTCATATAAAACACTTGGTCAAATGAAAAACTGCACATTTTCTCACTTTTAACGAATAGTACTACGGTGCCGATATAACAGTCCAAAGTTCCAGTGCTGGAATGACCAGGCCGCAGACAGCCGTGAACACTTCTCTGCCATTATTCCATTAAATATGCACACTTCTCACTTCAATCAATGCCTCAGCGTAGGGATTGAATAGCTCGAATTCTATGATGAACCAGTGTGTCACGTGCGGTACCAGTAGTATCGGAAAATTTATGAAACTGAGGAATGGCATGCTAAAGAAGAAAGTTACCTAACTCCTCAGCTACTTCCCGCCAATATTTAGGCAGACTGTTATACTCGTACGACTGGGCGAGTTGGCCGTGTGGTTAGGGGCGCGCAGCTGTGAGCTTGCATCCGGGAGATAGAGGATTCGAACCCCATTTTCGGCAGCCTTGAAGGTGTTATTCTGTGGATTCCCATTTTCACACCAGGTAAATACTGGGGCTATACCTTAATTAAGGCCAAGGCCGCTTCCTTCACACTCATAGCCCTTTAATATCCTATCGTCGCCATAAGACCTAACTGTGTCGGTGCGACGTAAGGCAAATTTAAAAAAATACTCGGTACACAATAGTAATCGTATCTATCGAAGATGAGTGGCAACAGAAGACACAAAGCACATCACAACAAACAATGGTCAATGTAATGTTATTGTTGATCAATTTTGTGAGCTTTCTATATTGTAGGCCTTCACATTTAGTTTTCTTTCGACTCTGTGATCTTAGGGCGTCTTATAAAATTATTTATAGCGTAGACTGTAGTTCCTTATTCTCCGACTTTACAGACCGATTTTCATTAAATCCTGGTTACCCATTTTCTCGTGACTCGGCGCTGATAAGGACTTAGTAACAGAAATCCAAATTCATGATACCTCTAATCATAGCTGGTATGGTAACAACATAAATGATCGGAAATATAATACTATATAACTTTAGTTATTCAGTAGTTATAGATACGACCACATATAACATCATTATTTGGGAATTAAATTTTAGGCCTACCTCTAAACTACCATTTAATTTAGCGTGAATAACATTATGTATGGCTTAGATTATAGCAACTTATTCTCCGACTTTGCATACCGACTTTCATTAAGATAGGACCACTAATAACATAAATATTTGAGAATTCCATTGTAGGTCTTCCCCTAAACTACAATATTTCTCAGCGTGAATACAATTATTTATGGCCTAGATTATAGCGACTTATTCCTCGACTTTCCCTACCGAGTTTCGTTAAGATACGACCATTAATAACAAATATAGAGAATTAAATTTTAGGCCTTCCCCTAAACTACAATTTCACTCAGCGTGAGTAAGCTTATTTATGACCCAGATTATAGCGACTTATTCCCTTACTTAGTATACCGATTTTCATTAAGATATAACCACTAATAACATAAATATTTGAGAATTAAATTTTAGGCCTTCCGCTAAACTACCCTTTCAGTCAGCGTGAATAAAATTAGTTATGGCCTAGATTGTAGCGACTCATTACCCGACGTTGCATACTGATTTTCATTAAATTCTATTCAGCCGTTTTCTTGTGACGCGTGTACAGACAGACAGACAGACAGACAGACAGACAGACAGACAGACAGACAGACAGACAGACAGACAGACAGACAGACAGACAGACAGACAGACAGACAGACAGACAGACAGACAGACAGACAGACAGACAGACAGACAGACAGACAGACAGACAGACAGACAGACATTACGGAAAAGTAAAAAGCGTATTTCCCCTTTACTGTGGGCACGACGGATGTAGAAATACCATCCTTTTTAAATTCTGAGCAATGTACAGACAAAACTCTTACTTTATATATATAGTGCACCCGCTCACTTCCTGAGTCCCAGACTAGCATTTATCTCAGGGGTGATCAGTTCAAAAACGATAAAAAAATGTATATAAAGAAAATCAAATAAATATATCGGCGCATCAAATGAACACAGGGATGAACGGGGCATGCAAATTAAGGTTACGGGGGATAACTCATTCATGGATACAAATTTTTGACTCCACAATAGGACTGGGAAGTGACAACTTAAATTCCATGGGCATACTGGACTAACTACAATAAAAAGATATGGAAACTGTTTCCTATTGAAATTGCAATGAGGAGCAATTTATTCACTTATTTTGCATACTACACATGATGACAATTATTACATTGGGACACTTCCATCCTGAAAAATAAATGACATACTACTTGGATTTACCTCGCTACTCTGGTAGTGTAAACATCTGGTGAATTCGCCCCAATTGGTTACTGGGGATCGAATTCACATCCGTATGATTGGACGTTTCACCGCTGGAGATCTTCTTTCGGAGACGAAGGCACGACAGTAACTTTTTACTGTCGTCTCCTCGTTCCGTTTGGACATGAGACACTTCCAGTATGTACATTCTGGTGAGCCGGACACCCACCGTGGAAATGTTATCGTCTCGAAAAAACGGGAATTTATAGTACGGAAAAACTCTAGCCTATTATTTCCAGATTCACAAACACGCCAGGTAGAGCTCATTAACTCAAAGCCTATTTCAATATTTACACTTGTCAATACGACAAGACGTACGGAAAGGTTCATTACTATGCTCCGACAATGAGGACATGTGCCGTCCGTGGGTTATTTACGTATCTACCGCTAACAATCTCCCCGTGAAAACCCAACATCTGGTTCTGAGCAGTTCGACACAGGACGACTGTCCCTATCTTATCCTCCTATGATTATTAAATAATATCATTACCATTCTTTATCTGATCATTATCATATTCTGTGACTACCATCAATTAATTTATTATTATCATTAATTTCAATTATAATCCTATTTTTGATTATTATCATTTCATCCGGGATGATTATATGCCAACCCTTGCCGACGTTTCAAACGAAGGGTCGTTCTTCCTCCTAATTTATCCGCACAATTTAATGATCAGCTTCCTCATAAATTATTATTATTATTATTATTATTATTATTATTATTATTATTATTATTATTATTATTATTATATTCGTAACAATGAATCATCGCCCATTATATATCTTAATTTCCTTTCATCATAATATTTATTCTCAAATTACTATTGCAAGTTCTTTATCTTCTGCTTCTTCAACTTTTCATTATTATTATTATTATTATTATTATTATTATTATTATTATTATTATTATTATTAACATTATTATTAATAGTGGAAATCGTGATTATCGTAACCCGTAATCATCCTCGCTATAATACTTCAACTTCTCGCTCTTATTATTTTCATCAAAAAAATAAAAAATAAAAAAAGTAGCCTCATTGGTTGTTCTTCTTCTCCTTCTTCAAATATTTTATTTATTATTATTATTAGTTAAAAATCTCAAATTTTTCATTTCTACTCCCAACATCATTATTATGTCCAAAATATAAAAAGTAAATTCTTCTTCTTCTTCAAATATTTATTTTTTTATTATTATTTCACGTTTACACTACCGTTAGCGATCTTTATGGTTAAATGCATAAACCTTTACAATTTCAGTCTACTTTGGCACTAAGCAATTGATTTACGACAAGATTCACTTGGAGTAGGATTATTATTATTATTATTATTATTATTATTAAAAATGGAAAGATGATATTTTAATTTCCACTCTTTAGAATTTAGTTACATATGTTAAATCCCATTATGAACCACTAAGATCTGCTTTATATCGGTCGGGACAACACGGTATTCGGGACCGTACCTTCAATTTCGTACTGCCGTTAATTTTATATGGGGACACACGTCCTCCCAAGATACATCTCACAACATATGGCACATCGCGGCTGGGCAAATACCTCCAATGCCGGCGATTGCTAAACTATTCCTTCCAATTTGAAGTCCATTTCCTTTTTTCGGAACTCTTCAAACATTTAATTCATAAATTAATCCTCGGTGCGTGGATTCTACCACTAATAACACCGGCATATGCATTTTATATCATCTTAGGCCTTGAGATTCATCTTTTTCATCATTACAAACAATACGGCTCAATTTATTTCACGCCGGATATTCGTCCCTCATGACTTCCAACTCTAAATATGGGCTCAAACCACTCTGGGCTCTTAACATATCGTGACCATTCTAATTCACGTGCCTCTATCGCTTTTAAACAAATTTTAATGGTTAAAATAAAATCCAAAAACGTGAAATCAAAAATTTACGTAAAATCAAACTGATTACGCGAATGAAAGTCTTTAACGCTACATGTCATCTCCACATTGATTATTATTTGCACTAGCTAATTCACGAAGCACTGTCATTGTTATTATTATACTTTAACTTGCAAACGCACAAATATTATTATTATTATTAATTTACTTTCCTTTGTCAACTCATAAACATTGTTATTATTAGTATTTTAATGACCTTCCGTACGCAACACAAATTTTACATACTCTGGCTCTTTCATAATCTGGCTGTCAGGTAGAAAATATTCCTAATTAAAATACAAATGATCACCGCAGTGATTGAAATCAAATAAATGGGTTAGCACAAAAAGGAATTTAACACTTGAAATGAACTTAAGTCAAAGTCTTACAAACAGCATGCATTAATTGAAAGAAATATATCCCATATTTACATTATATACGACAAACAAATACTCAAATTAATTAATCTAACCCATTATTACGTTAATATAAATTAGTTCGTCCGTCTAACAAAAAAATAAAATCATGGACTCGGGAGGCGGACCATGTTAAGTAACCATAATTAATTTACACTGAACCCCGTTTAGTCGCGATAATATCCCCCAAATATCAAATTTGTTTACTCATTCCTATGTAGAATTCCATTGTCTCGTAGCGGATGAGATATAGGCCTTACGGCCCCATGGTGATTTACTCGTCCATCATGTCGCACAATATAAATTTAACACAATAAAACACTTCTGGGTGACTACCCATGATTACCACCTTATTACACTATTTTATACAAGAATACTAATTACAAAAAAAAAAAACACTTATAGGTGCTCCTATGCCTTTGCTGGCGAGATGTAGTGTTTACAGTGCACTATGTCTTCTGGTATGGGCTATATCAAATTTGTTACTTTCATTGACCTGTCACAGTCTCATCCTTGGCTTTGACGATATGAAAGTGACTGAGGTATGAGTGATGGTAGTAATACCATTCCTTATGCAGCCAGTCCCTGTTATGAATGGTGTGAAAATATCGCTCATAGGGTCAGTTGGTGCATACATTTCAGTGGGCTTGGCAGACTGATATGTAAGAGCAACTGCTGGCTCGGTGAGGAAAGCAACGGGAAACTACCTCACTCCTCGTTTCCCTAGTACGCCTCTTCAGTGACGCCTAGGCTGTTTATGACAGCTGTTGGCGAAGCTGCAGAGGATCAAACCAGCCTTCGGGCTGATTACCCAACATACATATACAGGTGCTCCTAGACCCCTGACACTCGCACAATATACTCTTCATATACGCCCGAAACACACGTCGTGACACATTACGACGAAATGTCGTTCATTTGAACCGGCGCGTATCACGTCTTCAACCGACACTTCCTGGGTTATTTCTAAGCCGTCTTGATAATCGCCTAACTCCTATAGTTCCCTGCTCGGATGGTTATTCACCGTCTATCTTGAGCTATTTACTTCAGGCTCCGCACACTGCCTTCCAAAGGTACTATCGGCGTTCCGTTAATTATTTATTATTTAATCACATGACATTTATTAAATTCAACATACAGTTGTACTGATTATTTACACTCGGTACTATGAATAATCTCACTGTTCGTCTTCATTCTCCTAACAACTCACGCACTTTCAGCTTTAACTGACTTCGAATGCGTCCCGAGGTACTGACTTACAGAGTCAACGTGTCAGAGTCTCAACTATTTCATACGACTGACACGACTGGTGACCGATAACGACTGGTGACTGGTAAGAACTAAGTGATGTGAGGTCCGACCGGTCACAACTGGTGACTTCAAACGACTGGGGTGATGTGAGGTCCGACCGGTCACAACTGGTGACTTCAAACGACTGGGTGATGTGAGGTCCCACTACTGGACTTTTATGGACGATACGGTTTCCCGCCGGGGTCATCCGCGGTCATCTCCTGGAGAGGGGGGTTGGTTATCCTAAATCGGCATATGCAGGTGGATTTGGATCTCTTGCTTTATCCTACTTAATACACTGGCGATACACATTCATGTGTCGTATTCTGAACTCATATCGTTCGGTGATCATGGAAATATCACTTAATTCCTGTCCTCCACCTTTCGCGCGCTAACTCGGCGTCCCTGATGGCGTGCTCATCTCGACCAATGGCGAGATAGCGTGGGTCATTTCCACGAATTCATTACTTTAATTTATTACGATTACAATTAATCAACATGGGAATGATATCACAAAAATCCCCTCTATTCAATTATGTGGTTGGAATAATTTAATTATTGTTATCGGAGAAGCTAACTGGAGTTCACTCTGAGTTTTTCTTATGTTGGTTTATCTGCGGGCCTATGATAAATTTTCCCATTGGTCAACACCGCTTCGGTTAGTTTGAAATCTCTTCCTTGTAACGTGACAACACCAAATGCCTCGGGGCGTGGAAAAACTGGTACGTCATATTCTCGGTATTGGTGATACATCTGCTCGCCCTTGGTCCGAAATATATATTCTTTCACTTCCTCGTAGTCATTATTCTGTTGTTGTGAGCTCTAGATTTAATCCTCTTAGCTTCTGGCCAAGAAACATTCTCCCCATAATGACAAGCTTAACTGTGGCGACGGCTTGTCGCGATCACGTCTGGCTATGGTGAAATTCTCCCGTCCACACAAAACTGACACTGTATTCCATTTAATATTCCTACATATCTGTATTCATCTTCAAAAAAACCAAATCATGAAACTAGGGCCTATCTCATCAGGGTACAAAAGATAATAGATAAAGTCCTCGATCCTGTCTGTCTGTGTGTCTGTCTGTCTGTGACGGCTAATCTCAAGAACCACTGAGTGACTATGATGCGGTTTTCACCATTCTATTCATCATTTCTCGAGAAAGGCTTAGGTATAAAAACATTTATCTACGGCCAAAGGAAGCTGACGAGCAGTAACGATTTCAGTTAATCAAGTCGAAGGAAAGAACGGCCGTTCGTGCGCTTTTTTAGCTTATGCTGACTAAACCGTTAAAGATATATCTATATGAGGCTAAGAATTGTTCATCATAAGAAGTTCTGCAAAATAGCCCGCGACAGTTCTCTGTAATAAGCACGTGAAAGAAAAACCGGTCGTCCGTGCGCCTTTCTAGCTTGCACTGGCTAAGCCGTTAAAGATACATCTATACTATATGGGTAAGGATCGTTCAGCATCATAAGTTCTACAAAAAAGTCCGGGACAACATAGCCTATACCTACCATTAACCCATAACCCACTATAACTGATTTTTACTGCAAAATGTAACAGTAAAGAATATCAAATTTAAAAACTACTTTTAAATTACGTAAGTTAATTAGTTAATCCTTATCAAAATAAATAGTTTATTCCCCTTAAGTAACTAATGTGGATTAAAATGTAACTTACACAGTTTTATTTTCATCTATACTTTCGGAAATATCATCGTATAGCAGTATAGCAGACCTTTCACCGAGGGTGGGCGGCATTTGTCGTGTATGGGAACTGTGTGTTCTTGTAGTGGAGGATAGCATTGTTTAAGTTACAGGGATGTTGGGGGCAGTACAAATACCCTGTTCCTAAGCTAGGGGAAATGGCCGTTTACAGGGTCAGACATGTGGCGTGGCTGGAGTTGATCTCAGTGGACAGTTTTACGTGTCCCTTTCGCGAGTTACATCAAAACAAAATCTTTTCTCATTACTGGGGGAAAACCGACTAATGTCGTAGACAAGGAAATCTTATGTTATCGGTTAGAAGTGACATATCGCCTTAAATTCATAACTGCTCCCATGTGAACCCGGCGGGGGTATGTAGTTCAACATATTAAAGAGAAAGAATTACTACTCGTCAATCATATCTGGACGTTGAAAGGAAACGTTTTATTAAATTAAGGGAATAAGAAACACTACTTTCAAGTTCTCTAAACATAAATCTTCTCTTACTGACCGAAGACAATGCCTGCTATTGAGAAAAGAAGCGTTCCTCGTCATAAGACGCCATCCTTCCGTACCAGAGGGACGATGACAGTAACACATCATAAATTTCTCTTCAGATAGCTCAGCTATTTTGTTTACAGCTAACAAAATATATTCACCCACTAGCTTCCATTTCTAATAATCATCATTAATTACTCAAATGTTAAAATTTACTTTCATTTTGAGGTAATTCTGACATTAATCAAGAAACTTGCATTACCTGGCAATTATGTTAAGTGTTACCATTCAGTTAATTTAGTTTAATAAATTATAATAGAGTAATCAAGTGTGTGATAGAGTGAATTTAAATCAAAATAGATTATGATACTGGTTGAGAGGGGTGACGTTAACATGTACGATACAATAATATACCCGATCTACCATTACATCTTTTAGAATAATATTCACCAACCTTACAATTGTAGAAATTTTGTTTATGAAACAAAAATTTCTTACAAGTGTAGGAACATCGACTTGTAACTACAACTTGTACTTGTAAATAAACTGCGTGTCTGAGTAATGTATAGTGCGTGAGTTGTAGGAGTGTAGGAAGAGAACAAACATCCCTTCCCTAGACACACGAATTATCCATACTCGGTTAAGTCCCACGAATCGGCTGGGAACCGTTTTGATGATTTTTACCTACCGTTGTCATCGTTGTTGCCTTCATTGTTGTTCCTTGTTATTGCCTTCGTTGTCTTCTTGTCTTTCTTGTTTTATGATCTTGTTATCGTTCATTTCTATATTGTTAGCAGTTAAATGTGTTATATTATTAGTGTAAAATGACCTCATCAGGCAGTACCAAATAAATAAATAAATAAATAAATAAATAAATAAATAAATAAATAAATAAATAAATAAATAAATAAATAAATAAATAAATAAATAAATAAATAAATAAATAAATAAATAAATAAATAAATAAATAAATAAATAAATAAATAAATAAACCCGTGTGGGGATTTACCGGTTACCTCCATCGGGCGCGTCCCATTGGAATTGGGGAAGCTCGCTGGCTCTGCCGCCAGCAGAGTCAGAGGGTAGTAGGGAAATAAAATACCACCGTGAAAAAAAAAACTGGTCCCTTGCCAGGGTTACGGCGAAGACTGGTAAATGACCAGAAGCCAGAAAACATCTTGAGGCAACCTCTAGGGCTAACAACCCTAGTTGTAAAAGGATGGGTTCCCGTCCAAAGCAAAGTCAAGTCAAAAAGCATGATGGCACAACATTTCAAGAAACATACCCCAGGGGGTAAATCTTCGGATAAATCCCTCGTCGTGAACGCCACGGCGCACAAGTCTCGTTCGGATTCTGGGGGAGACTCGACATCATGCAAGAGACGAGTCGGAGCGTCTCAGTGTACCCCGAAGAGTCAAAAACTCAGGCCAAAATGTAAAACCTTTCTGGCAACTTTCAACATAAATTCACTTACACAAACTGGCAAGCTGAAAACCCTCACCAAAGCTCTTCACGAATATCAGATATCCATAATGGCCCTACAGGAAACAAGGTACCCAGATGAAAAGATTTTTGAATCCGAAGGCTACCGATTTTTCAAGAGCAAAGCGCAAAGAGCAATCCTCAACGGAGCTGTGATGCTTGGAACCGCGTTTGCTGTTAGAACCAAGATCCTTAAATCGGTTGCAAATTTCGAACCTGTGAATGACAGATTGTCTATACTCACAATTAAATGCGCGAACAAAACCTACGCCCTAGTTAACGCACATGCTCCTACAAACGATAAGAACAAGTCTGATCCAGACGAAGTTGATAATTTCTGGGACCTACTGGATGAAAAATTAAACAAAATCCCCAAACACCATGTCAAGCTTCTTTTGGGTGACTTCAATGCCCAACTAGGTCGTGAACAGAAGAACAAGAAAGTTATAGGAAATTGCCCTGCTCACAAAAGAACCAATCCCAACGGCAAAAGACTGGTGTCCATTTGCGAAAATCACAACCTGCAGGTCATGTCGACCCACTTTCGCCATCTACCCAGAAAGCAAATGACTTGGCGTTCTCCCGTCCAAGCTCTCGGAGAGTTCCAAATTGATCATGTTGCAATCTCCAGGAGAAACAGCCCTGAGATTATGAATGTCAAGGTAAAGAAAGGCATCAATGTGGCCTCAGATCATTGTATGTCTCTTATCAAATTCAAACCAATTCCCGCAAACACAAGGAAGACAACCAAACAGATCACACGCTTCGACAATGATAAACTTCGGCAAAGGGTCGAGGAGTTCCAGGAGAAGGCTAGACCAAATGACTGTGACTTTCACAACGCCAAACGTCTCCTTGTTGAGGCCGCCAAGGACGTTGCAGAAATCAAGAGAAGCAAAAAGCATGCCTGGTGGAATGGTACCTGCGAATCAGTCCTCCAAGGAAGACTCAATGCGTGGAAACAGTACTACTCTACGAAATCAGAAAATGATTGGGAAACCTACAAAACCCAACATGCCCAAGTAGCTAGGGTGTTCAGAACTGAGAAACGTAAATACGAAAAATCTCTCATTGAAAAGATAGAACAAAACTTTAGGAAGAATGAAAGCAGAGAGTACTACAGGGCCTTCAAACGCAAACTCACTGGCTATAAACCACCATCTCTATGCTTTGAGCGAAAGGACGGCACACTGGCGACGTCAAATGAAGAAAATTGCAGCATTCTGGCAGATTACTTCAAGAATTTACTTAATTGCTCTAAACCGCAAAGCGCCATTGAGACCAAGGAACCCTTACTCAGGTACCCAGATTCCAGACCACCCGACAGAGGTGAAATCAAGCGCCACATTGCCCGTCTCAAAAATAACAAAGCGCCGGGGGAAGACTCAGTAGTAGCAGAGCTATGGAAATATGCCCCAGAGGAATCACTTGATATCTTGCAAAAGCAAATAGAAGAAATTTGGAACAAGGAGACCCTACCCGAAGATTGGAAAATAGCTTTGATCCATCCATTACACAAAGAACATCAACAACTACAGAGGAATATCTTTGCTACCCATGACTTACAAAATTCTATCACTTGCCATCCTGGAGCGTTTGGAAGCACAAGTCGAACATGAAATAGGTGAATACCAAGGAGGGTTCAGAAAAGGTCGCTCAACAGCTGAACAGATCCAAAATCTCAAAACGATCATCAGATATTGTACACTAAGGTCCAAGCAGTATGTGTCCGTCTTTGTGGACTTTAAGAAAGCGTACGACTCCATTGACCGGGAAGTCCTGCTAAACATCTTAAATGAATTTGTAGTTGATTTGAAACTGCTGGAATTAATTAGAGCCACGCTGACCGATACAAAATCCAAGGTGAAGTTCCACGGATGTCTCTCGCATTCCTTTGACATCAAAACAGGAGTCCGACAAGGTGATGGGCTATCCCCGATACTCTTCAACTGTGTTCTTGAAAAGATCATCAGAACCTGGCGGGTGAGATTACAGGAAACCAACTACAGTCCATTGAGAATAGGAACCAAATCCAAGGGGATCGCAACAGACTGCTTAGCATTTGCCGATGATATTGCTGTTCTCTCAAACGACATAGAAACCGCTAGAGCTCAAGTTGAAATTTTAAAGGAAATTGCCGAAAAAACTGGTTTGCAGATATCGTTTGAGAAAACAGAAGTAATGACTAACATCAAAAAGGCTCCACCAAAACTCCATACAAAATACGGGGACATCACCCGAGTAGACAAATTCAAATACCTGGGTGAGATCATAATGAAAAATGGACTGGACAAAGAAGCACTTCAGGAGCGAGTACGCAAACTCTGGAAATAGCCTACCAAACATCCCGCACAATCTACAACAAAAAATGCCTTTCCCAAAACACCAAGATTCGTTACTATGAAACAGTTCTGAAGCCAGTAGTTCTATATGCAGCCGAAACCCTGTCTCTAAATGCCAACAAAGGACTCTTTGAAGAACTGGAGAAAAGAGAACGCAAAATTGTGAGAGGAATCTTGGGATCAAAGTACAGAAATGGAATCCATCAAAAGAGATCCAACAAGGAAGTCTACAGCAAAATAGAGAAAATTACCGACACAATCAGAAAAAGACGGGCACGATTTTACGGTCATCTGAAAAGAATGGACGGAAGAAAGTTAACTAAAGAAATATTTCACTTTTTGGATTCAAACCCCAAAACCACAATTCCCTGGTTTAGAAATACCAAAGAAGACCTGCAAATGCTACATATCACAGCTGAAGACGCCCTTATCAGAGATCTCTTCCGCAAGAAAATATTGACGAACGGGCTAAATCGAGACGAGCAACCGAAGAGAAGACACGGTGCCCCTTGGACAGAGGAGCGTAAACAGGCCCACTCACAAAGAATGAGGGAAATTTGGGCTCTAAAGAAGGCCAAGTTCAGTGTCAAATGCAACAAGACTTAACGTGGTCCTTGATGGCCCCAGCGAATTAAATAAATAAATAAATAAATAAAATAAATAAATAAATAAATAAAAAAGTTCAAACTAAATCAAGCTTGCAGTTTGGGTGACTTTTGATATCGTGATCATAGCCACACGACTTCAAGTTTTGCGTGAAATATGGAGCACAGGGACGTGATATTTCATTTCCAAAATTCCCCGTACATTGGCCGGAATTCAAATCGCAGCCGTTCTTGTGAGAGGTCAGTGATGACACCACTCCTCCTGTACAATTCGATAGCAGCAGTGATAGTGAACCGTGGCAAACTAATGACGTATTGCGTATACTATACTAGGGCTGTCTAGCTGATGCAGTAAAGGCGTGCCCGGTTCACCTGGGGCCTGTTTCATAAAGCTACAAGTCTACAAGTTACGAGTAATTTTTCATACAAGTTGTTGGAAGAAAGTAATTTCTGTTTCATAAAAGCACTTGTAGGTACAAGTGTATTTATACAAGCTACAAGACTTGTCAACAAGTCAAAATTCATGTTGTGTTTCATAAAGATACTTGCAAAGTACAAGAACTTGTAGAAAATACAATTTTTCTTACAAGTTGTTTTAGACATGTAAGGTTGAATACAAGTCCGTGTAATTTGCTGTTAAATACTCAATAATCAGTTTTCAAGATTTGTGTTAATTTTTGTGTGGAAATGTATTTGTTATGAACTAGCAACGATAGTGATGAATATATAATAGGGGATGGACAAAGACGTAAAAGAACTTTGAGAAGTAGGCTTAACATGGCTTTCACAAGCTTTTATGGATACAATGAAAGATTTAGAATGAGTTCACTGAAACTGGAGTCACTTCTACAAGATGTAGGTAATCAACTTCAACATGCAACTAACAGAAACTGTGCTCTATCCCCAAAATAACAGTTACTTATAGCATTACACTGGTTAGGAAATGGAGGGCAATATCATGCAGTAGGTGATATACGTGGTGTATCAAAATCTAGTGCGTGCATAGCAGTTCATTCAGTTGTGAATGCAGTGAATATTGTCAAGTTTCCCACAGTTGTTGACTGGCCAGAGGAAACTGGCCGCATAGTTCGAGAGTTCCATGCTATTGCTCGTATACCTCAAGTATGTGAATGTATTGATGGAACACCAATAAACATTGATGCTCCTAGTTAGTACATGAGAGCGAATTTATTGATAGGCATGGGAACCATTCCATAAATTGCATGGTAGTGTGTGGGCCAAATCTTAAATTTCACTATGCAAGTGCTAACTGGCCTAGAAGTGTGCTTACCTAAAATATCAAGTGAAATAATGTCTTATAAAGGTAAAATATATTGTAAAATAATGTCATATAAAAGGCGTTTAATATACAGGAGAAAATAATAAAATATAAATGCAAAATCATACATTAGCTTCTTCAGCCACTTCTTCTTCTTCTTCTTCTTCTTCTTTTCCAGCCTATTTCAATCCACTGCTGGACATTGGCCTCTTCCATATGCTTCCATCGTCTTCGGTCTTGAGCCACTTTGAACCAGCGTGTTCCAGCCAACAGCTTTATGTCTTCGAGCCATCTCTTCTGGGGTCTTCAGCCACTTAATTTGTTAAAATAGAATATACTCATCCTCTCCCTCTTTTACATTCTCATCACACTTTGTAATGTCCTTTGTGTATTGAGACTTGGGTAGGACCACCCCACTCCATTCCACTCTCTTTGTCTTCTTTCGTGAGTGAAGTATAGAAAGCTCCAAACAAAATTTATTTTGCTTCCCTGATTTTATTCAGGATTAAAATTTTATTTGCAACTTATTGCTGTTTAGGATTACTCATGTTTGACTCCACTTGGCTATCGCACAGAAATCCGCTGACTTGTAAGACTTGTAGTGAAATGTACATAACATTCATTTTTATTGTTTCTTTTACGTCCCGCTAACTACTTTTGACGGTTTTTGGAGACGCCGAAGTGCATAAATGTTGTCCCGCAGGAGTTATTTTACTTGCCAGTAAATCTACCGGGACGAGGCTGACGTATTTGAGCACCTTCAAATACCGCTAGACTGAGCCAGGATGAATCTGCCGAGTTGGGGTCAGAAGGCCAGGCCCTCAACCGTCTGAGCCACGCAGCTCGGCTCGAATAGAATGGTATTCGAAAAGCAAAGCCGTCTTCATTACAGGCCATTAAGGCCCTTAGAGGAGTGGAAGTACAGGCTTCCACTGTCTGCAACCTTGGGACTTTTATCCTGACGTTGTACTTCTCTCATTGTCTCATGATATCAACACTGTTCTAGGCAATAGCAAGCTATTGCGTTAAGAAAGTCCTCTACTTAGAGCCTATTTTCTCCATTGCGAGTGAATAAATATAGTTTATGAATATTCACTTACATTTTCCAGTTATCTTGGTGCAAGCTCTGAATAGTCGGTCACTTGGGGTTCTCTCGAATTCGGTTGAACACGCACCCACACTGTACTGCACGATAGACTTCACTGATGGACTGAACTCAACTGCTCGGCTGATGGAAGTGAACGATGGAAGTGTACTGACGAAAAGAAGTGTGCTCCTGGTTCGTTTCACGTCTGTTATAAGCCTTCGGTCCGACTACGTGATTCTAACTCAACTTCCAGTGATATTACGGAGCGTCACAAATTAATCCAATGGCTTCATTCATGTATTCACCGGTGTCCGTGACTCCTTATTTTTATTGCATCACGGTACGGAGTTGAAAGTATGAGTGTGATCGCACCGTTTCGTATAATTCACTTGGCGTTGGTTCAATTAAACTAACGTCGGCTATTTGCTTGATGGTGCTACTATTGTTACTTCCGCTTGCACCCACGATTATTATTCCATCGACGTTGTAATTACTTTAACTGGGTCCACCAAAAGTTTTCTTCACTCCGATACAGTTATTAGAAGCCCAATTAATGTGCAATCTTTCACAAACTTACTAGATAGACAAAAATATTCCCAGCGGAAATTTCTGCGGCTAAGAATGGAGCAATTAGTTTTTCTGCCTAACACAGCTGCGTGAAAATTTCTAAAACAACGTTCTCAAGGTGTGGCAATCGAATTTTCCCAAGGTATAGCGGGCGGAAGTTCCCCCAACAGAACGTGCTCTACCTCTCACAAGGTGGCTTAAATCTTCTTCGTTGGTAGGCTTAGACCATTCTACAGACCTCGCTAAAATTGTCTAATGTTACATTCTTACTTAGAATCTAATGAATTGAATATTCCATCATATAGTCTAAGGCAATTTGGGTGCAGTACAAACTACCCAAACGTTGCTTGTACCCATGAATTTCACCTTCAGAAGTAAACTCCAGAGAACCAGTAAGGAACAAGAATGATTTTATACTAACTCAAAAACGATTTAGTAACATGATCAAAAGAGTGGCAACATGTCCTGGTGCAGACATTGGCTCAGATCATGTCCCAGTAGTAGCATATGTACAGTTGAAATTAAAAAAAAGCGAACCTACAAGATATTACAACGAGACAAGCAATTAAAGAAGAGTCTAACAGTAACATAGGGAATGGCTTACTCACAAATGTTGATAACGCACAAACGCAGTGGGAAGTAGTGAAAAACTTATTGGTTGGCGTTTGTAGAAAACATCTAAGGAGAAGAGAGATAAGAAGAGGAAGAAATGGATTATGGATGAGATACGGAAGCTCATGGAACAAAGACGACTAACAAAATGCACTGAAGAGAATTATCGGTAGATACAAAGAGAAATTAGAAGAAAAATTAAAAAATAGAAAAATGGATGGCAGAAATGTGCTAATAACTGATCGAGATATGTGAAAAACATGATAATTTCAAACTGCACAAGAAGATTAAGGAGATAGGCCTACACGGTTATACAAAAACCAACATCAGCCACTCTTCTTTTTATCTGTTATTTTGCTTTACGTCGCACCGACACAGATAGGTCTTATGGCAATAATGGGATAGGAAAGGCCTAGGAATGGGAAGGAAGCGGCCGTGGCGTTAAGGTACAACCCCAGCATTTTCCTGGTGTGAAAATGGGAAACCACGGAAAACCATCTTCAGGGCTGCCGACAGTGGGATTCGATCCCACTATCTCCCGGATGAAAGCTCACAGCTGCGCGCCACTCTTCTTGACAGTGCCAATAGATACAGTTTGGATGAGCAGGAAATCGCACACACTTGGGAGAAATTCACAAATCAACAGTTCGGGGTGAGAGAGGCGAGAATATGAAATTCAGTACTGCTGATGGCCCAGAAACACTGAAGGACTAGCTGCTGCCTTCTCTAGCTTTTACTCCTAATAATAAAACACCATATCAGATCCGAACTGAAGTTTTAAAACTGATAATTGAAAACAATATTGATCAGACCACCAAGCTCTTTAACACAATATACAGTACCGGTACAGGAGAAATTCTGGAATTCTGGAATGACTGGCTTGAATCATCTTTCATTTCCATAGCAAAGAAATGCCAACGGCCGTAGCCGCGTTGAAACACCGGATCCCGTGAGATCTCCGAAGTTAAGCAACATTGGGCGTGGTCAGGAGTTGGATGGGTTGCCGCGCGCTGTTGGTGGGGGTAAGGGAATGGAGGAGCGGAAAGGAACTGGCCACCCTACCGCACGTAAACTCCGGCTCAGGAAAATCTCTGTGGAGGTTCGGACCTGCCTTCGGGCAGAATAACCCTTACCTTACCTAGCAAAGAAATCACACCCAAGGAAATGTGATGATTACCGTCTTATAGGTGTAATGAGATACATGCAGAAGATATTTCTGCATATTATACATGCAGGTCCCCATACGTTCTTTCCCGTGTAAGGCGCGAGTTGTGGAGTTGTTATGATAACGGCAGGCTCACTTGCCGACTGCCATTCACAATCGAGCTGGAAAGTTTCATTATAATGGCAGGCACCTTCCCTGCTGCCAGTCAAAATTGAGTTATGCTGTTACATTAGGCCCATTTTCTAAATGCCAGTCAGCTTACTGCCAGTCACACTTGAGGTATAATAGCAGGTCACTTCGCCTAATGCCAGTCACATATTAAATGTTTTTAGTTTATTTATAATGGTGGCCAACCTTGCCTACTGCCAGACACAATCGGATAGGGAAGATTTCAACAAAACTGATGTTCTATTGCCTTCTGCTAGTAAAACTGAGACCGAGCTCGATAGCTGCAGTCGCTTAAATGCGCCCATTATGCAGTATTCGGGAGATAGTGGGTTCGAACCCCACTGTCGGCAGCCCTGGAGATGGTTTTCCGTGGTTTCCCATTTTCACACCACAAAATGCTGGGGCAGTACCTTAATTAAGGTCACGGCCACTTCCTTCCCACTCCTAACACTTTCCTGTCACATCGTCGCAATAAGACCCATCTGTGTCGGTGCGACGTGAAACAACTTGTAAAAAACGTAAAACCGAGAAGGGAATTATTCATTAAAATGGTAGGCCTTCCTTACTAATGCCAGTTACACAGAAGTTGGAGAAGGACCATATTCCTACTGCAAGTTAAAGTAGATGTGAGGAGAATTGATTACACTAGGAGAAAACCTCTTGCTGACAGTCACTATCAATTTGTAAAGTGTTAATAATAATGGCAGACATACCCTTTCTAGATCGCTACAAATCAACTTCAATGAATATAGACCGATATACGAAGGTATATGCACTTTTATAATATAGCAGTCATTTACAGATAAACTGCTGCTTAACGGTACGTCATATCGACAAACGGATCGCAAAATCAGATGCACTTTTTAGCGATGTACATGGTAGATCCTATGACATTTTATGGGTTAGATTGAGATAGAAACGTTGAATAGGGCGAAATTTGGGTACAGTTTTCACACACTGCATTACTTTCCGTATACTTATGTGACAGCTGGAAACATACAATTTGGTTCACATAACTTAGACCACTATGTGGGCCAATGTTCGTTCCGAATTTGATGATTCTGTCTTTCTTATAAGTGTGTCAAACTATGAAATATACGTGTAAAAATCAAAAACTTACGTAGAATCGAGAAATACAGCCAAATAAAACGTATAAGGGAGAGAGATACGACGAAAAGTCATAGTACCAAAGCTGTAGATCACTCCGAATTGAACGAAGATTGTGCCATCCGTTATGTGATATGACTTACAATTTAACCAACATATACCTCGAAAGGAAGGTCTGCACCGTCATTGAAATTGTCTCCATATTTCGAGGATAAAAAGTGAAAAATGTTAACGTCTTGGAAATTTTTCCGTCGGTTACAGGCTAAAAGCTATAATTTCGCCGTATTTAAATTTTCTAGCTCGTCCGACATTTTGTACCGCCATCTTCAATTGGGGGAAGGGGTAAAATTATGAATTTCATTAAAGTTTCTAAGCCTGCGAAACCTGTAGGTTAACCGCTTTGGATAAATATGTACGACTGCGTTCTTATGCTGAGCTCAAAATCTGAACCCCGCCAGCGTGCCCCCCTCAGATAATTTTGATAATTTTCGATTTTTCTATGGATCCCTAGGTCATCAGCTTCTCTGGTACCAAGTTGTAAGTTTCTGAGATGCCTGGAAGTGCCTCAATATTTCACGTCTATTTTCATTTTTAAACTTTTACTAGCAAATGTACCCGTGCTTCGCCACGGTATTCTACATTGTATACGAATATTGAAGTAAATTACTGTACACGCAGTGAATAAGTTATTTTTAAATTGCACGCCTCTTAGCGTTATCCAAGAAATAGCATTGGAAGGTCCCCATACGTTGTCTCCAATGTAAAGTACGAGTTGCGGAGTTGTGATGATAACGGCAGGCTCACTTGCCTACTGCCATTCACAATCGAAGAGGGAAGTTTTCATTATAATGGCAGGCTCCATTACCTACTGTGCGGTCACAATCGATTTGGGGAGTTTTCGTTACAATGGCAGGCCCCCATTTCCTACTTTCAGACATATTACAGTTGAGGAGTTTTTATTATAATGGGAGGCACTTTCCCTACTGCCAGTCAAAATTGAGTTGTGCTGTTATCATTATAATGGCAGGCCCCTCTTCTTAATGCCAGACACAGGGTTGGTGAGTTTCCATTGCAATAGCAGGCCACTATGCCTAATGCCGGTCACATTTTAGATGGGTAAACTTGTTTATAATGACGGCCACATTTGTCTACTCCCAAATACAATCGGTTAGAGGAGTTTTGAACAAAATTGCATGCTGCCTTGACTTCTGCCAGTCAAATCGAGAAGGGAATTATTCATTACAATGGTGGTCCCTCCTTACTAATGCCAGTTACACAAGACTTGGAGAAGGATCCCATTCCTACTGCCAGTCAAAGTCGATGCGGAGAGTTATGATTACAATAGCAGACACCTTTCTGCTGAGAGACACTATCGATTTGTAAAATATTAGTTATAATGGCAGACACACCCTTTCTACATCGCTACAGATCGACTTCAGTGAGTATATATAAATCGACATACGAAGAATATGCATGTTTACAATATTGCAAAGCTTCATTTACAGATTAGCTGCTGCTTAACAATACGTCATATCCACAAACGGATTGTACCATAAAACGCCTCATTTAGTCTCTTATCTCATCTATTTGTGGGTAAGATTGAGTTAGAAACGATGAATAGGGTGAAATTTGTGTAAGGGTTTCTCACAGTGCATTAATTTTGTATACTCATACGACATCTACAAACATAGAATTTGGCTCACGTATGGATACTGGGTGGGCCAATGTTCGTGTAGAATTAGATGATTCTATCTTTCGTATAAGACATTCAAACTATGAATTATACGTGTACGAAGTGCAAAATGTACGTACAATCGGGAATTAGAGACAAATCTAACGTATAGGGAATAGAGATACGACAAAGCGTCATAGGACCAAATTGTAGATCGCTCCAAATGGAACTCAGACTGTGCCATCCCTTTTATGATACGGCTTACCGTTTAGTCACGAAATATCTCGAAACGAAAGACTGCACCAACATTAAAATTGCCTCAATATTTAGAAGTTTTTCGGGGGTAGAAAGCGAAATATTTGAAGATCTTGGAAGCTTCCCGTTGGGTACAGGCTAAGACATATGATTTTGCCAAATAATATTCTAGCTCTTCTGGCAGATTGTGCCGCAATCTTGCTCTGGAGGGGGGGGGGGGGGTTAGGGGAGGGGAGTAAAATGAGGAATTTCAGGAAACTAAAGCTAACAAATATGCAGATGGTCATTACTCATTATTAAACCTGAAACTGTTAACTGTCCGAAAAATCCGCCAAAATAGTCAATGTACAGACATACGGTCGTTACGATTTTATTTATATACTAGCAAATACACGGATTTGTGATGATAACGACAGGCTCACTTGCCTACTGCCATTCACAATCGAGTTGGGAAGTTTACATTATAATTGCAGGCCCCATTGCCTACTGCGCGGTCACAATCGATTTGGGGAGTTTTCGTTACATTGGCAGACCCCCTTTCCTACTTACAGACAGATAACAGTCGAGGAGTTTCTATTGTAATGGCAGGCAACTACCCTACTATCAGTCGAAATTGAGTTCTGCAGTTATCATTATAATGTCAGGCCCTTTTTCCTACTGCCAGCCAGCTTACTGCCAGTCACACCAAGTTGGTGAGTTTCCATCAAAAGAGCAGCCCACTATGCCTAATGCCAGTCATATTTTAGATGATATTTGTTTATAATTGCGGGCACCCTGGCCTACAGCCAAACACAATCGGATAGGGGAGTTTTAAACAAAACTGCATGCTCCCTTGCCTTCTGTAAGTCAATCGAGAAGTGAATTATTCATTACAATGGTAGGCCTTCCCTACTAATGCCAGTTACACAGGAGTTGGAGAAGGACCCCATACCTACTGCCAGTCAAAGTCGGTGTGGGGACTACTGATTACAATAGCAGACACACCCTTTTTTGATCACTACAAATCGACATCAGTGAATATATATAGATCGACGTACGGAAGTATATGCGTGTGTACAATATTGCAGACTTTCATTTACAGATTAACTGCTGCTAAACGTACGTCATATCGACAAAGGATTGTACCATAAGACGCCGGATTTAGTAGCCTAAATGGCCGGTCCTATGATACCTCATCTATTGTTGGGTCAGATTGAGTTACAAACGTTGAACAGGGTAAAGTTTCTGTAAGATTATCTCACATTGCATTACTTTTCGGATAATTATGTGACAGCTACATACATAGCATTTGGCTCACATATGGCTACTGGGTGGGCCAATTTTCGTGAAGAGTTTGATGATTCTATATTTCCTATAAGTGATTGAAAGTATGAATTATACATGTGAAAAGTACAAATTTATTTAATATCGATTAATAGAGAAAAATCAAATGTAAAAGAGATACATATACGACAAAAAGTCATAAGACCAAGGTTGTAGATCGTTCCAAATTGAACGGAGATTGTGCAATCCGTTACGTGATAGGACTTCACCATCATTAAAATTGCCTCCATATTTCGATATTCTTCGGGGATAAAATGTGAAAAATTTAAAGATCTTGGAAGCTTTCCGTCCGTTACAGGCTAAAACGTATAATTTTGTCAAATTTCAATTTTCTTTTTCGTCAGGCAGTTTATGCCGCAATCTGGATTTTGGGCGAGGAGGGTAAAAATTAGGACTTTCAGGAAACTAACCCCCCCCCCCCAAAAGCAGATGGTCATCATTGCCCCTTAAACGGGTAGCTGTGCGAACATTTCGCCAAAATAGTCAATCTAGAGGCACACAGTCGTTACGATTTTATTTCTAAAGATAGATAAGGAATCTGCTCCACGTACAACACCTTTTGGACTATGTCCGCTGGACTTAACCTGCAAAACTGACCATTCATGATATCTCCCTTATTAATCCTTCTGACGAAAAAATGCACATGAAAAAATGTTTTAGAGATGGAATTCCATCACGTTTGGTCGGTTTCCAGTCAGGTTGGTCTTGTGCTGTATATATTGTGGAAGAGTAAAATCACCATTTCGGTTCCCTATAAACCACCAGTCCATTCCGGGAACTTGAAATGTTATTGTCCTTTAAAAACTTCTTTTGGACAGGTGGATGCTAAATATAGTTTGGTTCGAATACCTTCAGTAGTTTTCAAGTTGTAAGAAATACGCTTATCACGCACCCGCTCTTGAGTTAAGTCCGATGGGACTTGTACCGAAAAACGGTCCGTTAATGATATCTCCCTTATTAATCCTCGTATCGAAATGATGCACATGAGGAAAAAGGTTTAGAAATTAATTTCCATTAAGCCAGGTAGATTTCCATTAAGTTTGGTTGTGTATATTTTGTGGGAGTGCAATACACGGTTTCGGTTTCGTATAAACCCCTAGTCAGTTCAGGGATTTAGAAACAATATTTGCCCTAAACCTACCCAAGGACAGGTGGATTCTAAATATGATGTTTGGTGAAAATATATCCAGTAGATTCTAACACTCGCGTACATACGGAGTAATTAAGGAAGAAAGTAATACAGTTATTATTATTTTATTATTATTATTATTATTATTATTATTATTATTATTATTATTATTATTATTATTATTATTATTATTATTATTATTACAACTTCCCCCATGCGGAGGCTGCCACAAGGACAAAGTATGTCGACTACACAGTATTTTGTCTTCTAAGTTACTGTTGACTTTGCTAGTGTGCCAGGTAGAAGATTCCCCAAAAGGCTCAGGAATAGATTTGCAATACGGTTCGTCAGATGTTATATAGATGATTGCGGAGTATGGTCACTGAACCTCGTATTGCGGCGATAGCGATGTCGTGGAGTCGTGTCCGGCTGAGACCGAGAGAATCCCATAGCTGTACTTAAGAAAGTTGAAATTAATAGAAAATGGATTATAACTGAGGACAGCCGAATAAGGACAAATATGTAAATGCCAAATAAATGTATTGGAAAATCAAATGCCCCTCAGTAAATTATACTGGTGTGAATTATGGATATAATAAAGCGGTAACAGAGGAGAAATTTAGGCGCAGTGATTCTTATTTAAACAGATAAGAAGATGACTAATGGTGTTATTACTTAATCTATTCGAGGGCGGTTATAACCTCCAACGATATTCCGTCAATATCCCGCAGATAGGCCGATTGACGCCTCTCTTGCCTTCTACCCAAGGAACAACCACGAATTTAAAGGCATGATGAGGAAAATGGCAATACGTTACTTCCCTGCTGGCAAGCAGAGACGTTGCCATGGCAACCTGTAGGTTCGTTGTCCGTCTGTCGATCACTCAATGCAGAGCTTGATACCCGCAGAAAATAGTAAATTTCTCCGTCATGTGAAGAGTAAGGTAAATTATGAACATAACGAAAGTTATTTATAACGAAGAGACGTTTCAAATACGGTCCAGGGAGTTTACAGAAAATCAATAGTATAAGAGAAAATGGAGGAAAACCGTTCTAGTTTTCCTATAAACCCCCCGTCTATTCAAAGATTTAAAAATGATACCCATATCGGGACCTTCTCCGGGATGAGTATACTCTAAATATGAAGTTTGGTTAAGATCTATCCACCCGTTTCGACGTGATGGTGGAACAGACAGACAAACAGACACGAAAAGTAAAAACCACCGATTCGGTCTTGAGTTGACCTAAAACGGATAAATATCTGAAAAATTGGCAAAACAAAAGAAATTACAGACAGCGGACCCCCTACAACTTTATTTGTATAGATATAAGGAATGGCCACTTCCTTCCCATTCCTAGGCCTTTTCTATCCCATCGTCGCCATAAGACTTATCTGTGTAGGTGTGACGTAAAGCCAATTGTAAAAAAGTAATAATTTCCGAATTTTTTTGCTACCACGTGTCCTGTCGATAAATGCTACATAACAAAAGTTGTAGAACATAACATCTCCGATCTTATACGCAGAAAACTTGATCTTACGACAACTAATCTATATAAATAAAATTGTACGGGGTCCGCTGTCTGTAATTTCTTTTGTTTTGCCAATTTTTCAGATATTTATCCGTTTTAGGTCAACTCAAGACCGAATCGGTGGTTTTTACGTTTCGTGTCTGTTTGTCTGTTCCACCATCATGTCGAAACGGTTGGATAGATCTCATCCACACTTCATATTTAGAGTATACTCATCCCGGGGAAGGTTTCGATATGCATATCGTTTTAAAATCTTTGAATACACGGCGGGTTTATAGGAAAACCAGAATGGTTTTTCCACCATCACGTCGAAACGGACTCGATAGATCTCAACCAAACTTCATATTTAGAGTATACTCATCCCGGGGAAGGTTTCTATATGCATATCATTTTAAAATCTTTGAATACACGGGGGGTTTATAAGAAAATCAGGATGGTTTTTCCACCATCACGTCGAAACGGCTGGATAGATCACAACCAAACTTCATATTTAGAGTACACTCATCCCGGGGAAGGTTACGATATGCATATCATTTTAAAATCTTTGAATAGACGGGGGTTTTATAGGAAAACCTGAATGGTTTTTCCACCATCACTTCGAAACGGCTGGATAGATCTCAACCAAACTTCATATTTAGAGTATACTCATCCCGGGAAAGGTTTCGATATGCATATTGTTTCAAAATCTTTGAATAGACGGGGGGTTTATAGGAAAACCAGAATGGTTTTCCTCCATTTTCTCTTATACTATTGATTTTCTTTAAACTTAGTTTACCGTACGTGAAACGTCTCTTCATTATAAACAACTTTCGTTATGTTCATAATTTACCTTACTCTTCACATGACGGAGAAATTTACAATTTTCCGCTGGTATCATGCTTTGCATTGAGTGACCGACAGACCGACAACGAACCTACAGGTTACCATGGCAACGTCTCTGACTGCATGCTAGCAGGGAAGTAACGTATTGCCATTTTCCTCATCATGCTTTTAAATTCGTGGTTGTTCCTTGGGTAGAAGGCAAGAGAGGCGTCGATCGGCCTATCTGCGGGATATTGGCGAAATATCGTTTGATGTTATAACCGCCCTCGAATAGATTAAGTAATAACACCATTAGTCATCTTCTTATTATTTGTTTACCTAAGAATCACTGGACCTAAATTTCTCCTCTGTTACCGCTTTATTATATATTAACTCACACTGGCATAATTTATTGAGGAGCATTTGATTTTCCAATACATTCACTTGGCATTTACATATTTGTCGTTATCCGGCTGTCCTCAGTTATAATCCATTTTCTATTACTTTCAACTTTCTTAACTGTATTATTTTCTTCCTTAATTACGCTGTATGTACGCGAGTGCTACAAACTACTGGATGTATTTCCACCAAGACTCATATTTAGAATACACCTGTCCTTGATAGGTTTTAGGGCAAATATTGTTTCTAAATCTCTGAACTGACTGGGGGTTTATACGAAACCGAAACAGTGATTTTGCACTTCCACAAAATATACACAACCAAACTTAATGGAAATCTACCTGGCTTAATGCAAATTAATTTCTAAACATTTTTTCTCATGTGCATCATTTCGATACGAGGATTAATAAGGGAGATATCATTAACGGACCGTTTTTCGGTACAAGTCCCATCTGACTTAACTCACGAGCGGGTGCGTGTAAAGCGTATTCCTTACAACTTGAAAACTACTGAAGACATTCGAACCAAAATTTATATTTAGCATCCACCTGTCCAAAGGTAGATTTTAAACGTAAATAACATTTCATGTTCCGGAATGGACTGGCGGTTTATAGGGAACCGAAATGGTGATTTTTCTCTTCCACAATATATACAGAACAAGACCAACCTGACTGGAAATCGACCAAACGTGATGGAATTCCACCTCTAAACCTTTTTTTTTCATGTGCATGTTTTCGTAAGGAGGATTAATAAGGGAGATATCATGAATGGTCAGTTTTGCAGGTTAAGTCCAGCGGACATAGCCCAAAAGGTGTTTTACATGGAGCAGATTCCTTATCTATATAAATCAAATCGTAACGACTGTGTGCCTCTACACTGACTATTTTGGCGAAATTTTCGTACAGCTTTCCGTTTAAGGGGTAATAATGACCATCTCCATAATTTTCGGTTTAGTTTCCTGAAAGTCCTAATTTTTACCCGCCTCGCCGAAAATCCAGATTGCGGCATAATCTGCCAGAAGAAAAAGAAGATAATTGAAATTTGACAAAATTATACGTTTTAGCCTGTAACGAACGGAAAACATCCTAGAACATTAAATTTTTCCCTTTTTATCCCCGAAGAATATCGAAATATGCAGGCAATTTTAATGATGGTGCAGACCTTCGGAAATTCCTATCACATAACGGATTGCACAATCTCCGTTCAATTTGGAATGATCTACAACCTTGGTCTTATGACTTTTTGCCGTATCTGTATCCCTTTTACGTTTGATTTTTCTCTATTAATCGATGTTAAGTCAATTTGGAATTTTCACATGCATAATTCATACTTTCAATTACTTAGATGAAATACAGAATCATCAAACTCTTCACGAAAATTGGCCCACCCAGTAGCCATATGTGAGCCAAATGCTATGTATGTAGCTGTCACATAATTATCCGAAAAGTAATGTAATGTGAGATAATCTTACAAAACCTTTACCCTGTTCCACGTTTCTAACTCAAACTGAACCAAGAATAGATGACATATCATAAGACCAGCCATTTAGACCACTAAATCCGGCGTGTCTTATGGTATAATCCTTTGTCGATATGACGTACGTTTAGTAGCAGTTAATGTGTAAATGAAGGTCTTCAATATTGAAAACAGGCATATACTTTCGTATGTCGATCTATATATATTCACTGATGTCGATTTTTAGTGATCGAGAAAGGGAGGGTCTGCTATTGTAATCAGTACTCCCCACACCGACTTTGACTGGCAGTAGGAAAGGATTCCTTCTCCAACTACTGTGTAAATGTCATTAGTAAGGAAGGCCTACAATTGTAATGAATAGTTCCCTTCTCGATTTGACTTGCAGAAGGCAAGCGAGTATGCAGTTTTGTTTAAAACTCCCCTACCCGATTGTGTTTGGCAGTAGGCAAGGGTGCCCGCCATTATAAAGAAATGTCCTCATCTAAAATGTGACTGGCATTAGGCATAGTGGCCTGCTATTTTGATGGAAACTCACCAATTTGGTGTGACTGGCAGTAAGCTGGCTGGCAGTAGGAAAATGGGCCTGGCATTATAATGATAACTGCACAACTCAATTTCGAGTGATAGTAGAGAAATTGCCTGCCATTATAATAGAAACTCCTCAACTGTAATCTGTCTGGAAGTAGGAAAGGGGGGTTGCCATTTTAACGAAAACTCCCCAAATCGATTCTGTCCGCGTAGTAGGCAATGGGGCCTGCAATTATAATGTAAACTTCCCAACTCGATTGTGAATGGCAGTAGGCAAGTGAGTCTGCCGTTATATCACAAATCCGTAACAAACACTTTACATTGGAAACAACGTACGGGGACCTCCCAATGCTCTTTCTCGGATAACGCAAAGAGACATGCAATTTTAAAACAATCTTATTTACTGCATGTACACTATTTACTTCGATATTCGAATACAATGTAGAATACCGTAGCGAAGCACGGGTACATTCGCTAGTAAGAAAGATATTTACGAATTTATTTTAAAAGTATTTCCATCCGCCTCTGTGGTGTAGTGGTTAGTGTAGTAGTGTAGTGGTTAGTTTTTTCTCAAGCATATTTTTCGATAGGAGGATTAATAAAGGCGATATTATTAACGGAATATTTTAGTCAAAGTCCCAGCGGACATAGCCCAAAAGCGGGTGCGCATAGGGCAAATTTCTTATAACTGGAAAACTGCCACGAAATTTGAAGAGTGGTACGAGGACTGGAAGGGGGTCCACTTAGCCTCTGGAGTCAATTGAGCAGAGGGGGGATCGATTTCCACCTCAGCCATTCTCGAAGTGGTTTGCCGTGGTTTCCCACTTCTCATCAAGGGAAATGCCAGAATAGCATCTAACTTAAAGCCACGGTCTATTCCTTCCCTCGTCCTTGTCTATCCCATCCAATCTTCCCATCCCCCACAAGGCCCGTAGCAGGTAAGGCCACCTTGGTGAGGTACTGGTCTTTCTCCCCAATTGTATTCCCCTGAATCAAAGTATCACGCTCCAGGACACTGCCCTTAAGGCGGTAGAGGTGGGATCCCTTGCTGAGTCCGAGGGAAAAACCAACCCCGGAGGGTAAAGAGATTAAAAAGATTGAAAGAATAATAGGCAATAAAAATAATAATCTCAGCTACCTTGTGTAGGCATTTTTGATTCGACGCTATTTAGGCAGCCTGCGTACCAATTTCAATGCTCCGATTTATTCTACCAGATGGAAGAGAAACAGATCAGTGTCCGGTTATCAATGGTCCGTTAGGTCATTAGCCCAGAGGCTGGTTGCATCCTCAAATAGCACCACCAAACGCTATGCAGTTATAGGGAAACAGCAAAAGCCAATGGCAGAGCCCAAATGAGGCGTACTAGGTCAGATGAGGAGTGAGGTAGTTTGCCATTGCTTTCCTCACTGGGCCAGAATGTGCCACAGCAGCACGACTGACCCTATGAGCAACACCTTTCATAATACTCAGACACTGTGCTCCGAATGTCATTATTCAGCACCACCCATACCCCAGCAACTTCCATATTGTCACAGCCATGAATGAGATTGGGACTTCAGTGGAAGCTACACTTTGCTCTGGCCTGTGCCAAGAGACGGATACAAAAGTACTGCATCAATCAAGAAATGGCTTGATTTTAATTAATTTTGGCGAGTAAACACCAAATGTGATTTTGATATAGCCTATTTAATTTATCACCAGACCTCAAAAATCAGAAGAGATGAGACTTGGTATTCTTCAAACACGATAATGATGAATACGCAAATACTTGATTTTTTAACCTAATTTTGCGTGTCCCTTACCGATTATAGCATACCGGTACCTACATCGTGTGAGTCTTGACTGTACAATCTATTTTCATTCATTTTTAAACAGATCTGGTAAGCTAAATGAGACTTCTTAGAATATATCAAAACCATTTTTCAGCATCTCTTCACTCGGCCAACCAGCATAATTTTATTCCAAGAGAAAATTCCCTTGGCATCTAAGTTCTAAGAATCGTTGTCCGATTCACCAATGCATGGCTTGATACATTCTGTGCCAAAAAATATAATAATTCAATGTTGATATTTGTCACGGCTGTTACGGTTCTGAAGGACATGCATCCCAGCTGAACACCAACATGCACAAGGTCGAGGGCTCTCAGACTCCATATCTCGTCGTCGCCATTCCATTCTGCCCTCTCTATCTAACGTTTAAAAATATTTGGACGCTGCCATTTCATTCCTTCTCGCTCTTACTCACTTCCGCTAGTCTTTCTCTGGCGGCCTTCAGTCGCTCACGCGTTCTCCTTCATTCATAAGGCACAGCTTCCCAGATTGGCTCACCAGATGGCACCGATTACAGCAGTGGAATGATGCGTCTGGTAGAGGGCAGGAGTATGCACTGAGAAAGCATGTCACATGTACTTTTATAGCCGACCACTAGATGTCTCAGTAATGTGCAGCATTTAGAAGATTTCATTTTCTCTTTCGCTACAGGATGTCGTTGAGAGACCAGCTGGATATATGTGGCAGCCATATTGGCAGACAACCGAAAGACATTAGTAGACTTACAAAGTTTCAGTACATGGGGTCAAACTGCAATAATCCGCAGTAATAATAATAATAATAATAATAATAATAATAATAATAATAATAATAATAATAATAATAATAATAATAATAATAATAATAATCCGCCTCTGTGGTGTAGTGGTTAGCATGATTAACTGCCACTCCCGGAGGCCCGGATTCGATTTCCGGCTCTGCCACGAAATGTGAAAAGTGGTACGAGGGGGCTGGAACGGGGTCCACTCAGCCTCGGGAGATCAGCTGAGTACAGGGGAGTTCGATTTCCACCTCAGCCATCCTCGAAGTGGTTTTCCATGGTTACCCACTTCTCCTCCAGGCAAATGCCGGGATGGTACCTAACTTAAGGCCACGGCCACTTTCTTCCTCTCCCCTCTCTATCCTTCCTACGCATATGTCCCCTGTTCAGCGCAGGTGAGGCAGCCTGGGCCAGGTACTGGTCCACCTCCCCAGTTGTATCCCCGAACGAAAGTCTCACGCTCCAGGACACTGTCCTTGAGACGGTAGAGGTAGAATCCCTCGCTGAGTCTGAAGGAAAACTAACCCTGGAGGGTAAACAGATAAGAAAGAATAATAGTTAATTTTGATTTGACTCTGTTTAAGCAGCCTGCGTACTAATTTCAATTTTCCGTTTTATTCTACCAGATGACAGAGAAACAGATCAGTGTCGGGTTATCAGTGGCTTGGTTTTAATTAATTTTGGTGAGTAAACAGCAAATGTGTCACCAGAAATCTTTTACATACCGACATCGTACGACATGGAGTGCCGAATGAACTTTCTTCCAGCTCTCTAAAATCCGACTACTTCTGCCGGGTTTGAACCCATGATATTGGCATACGGAGATCGACACTCTACAACTGATGCACAGAGGGAGCTCATATTGAAATATTATCAGTATTTATATAACAATAATTTGCAGTGTGAGATAAATTACGATAGGTGAAGTCAGGAGCTAATCAGCACCTTCTTGAAGTCCCGGCAGAGACATGCAAGGGGCCTCTATAGCGTTTAATAATATTAATAATATTAATAGTAACAATAATAATACTAATAATCATATTAATAATGTCCGCCTCTGTGGTGTAGTGGTTAGCGTGATTAGCTGCCCCCCCCCCCACCGGAGGCCCGGGTTCGATTCCCAGCTCTGCCACAAAATTTGAAAAGTGGTACGAGGGCTGGAACGGGGTCTACTCAGCCTCGGGAGGTCAATTGAGTACAGGGGGGTTCGATTCCCACTTCAGCCATCCTCGAAGTGGTTTTCCGTGGTTTCTCCCGTGGTTTCTCACTTCTGCTTCAGGCATATGCCGGGATGGTACCTAACTTAAGGCCACGGCCGCTTCCTTCCCTCTTCCTTGTCTATCCCTTTCAATTTTCCCATCCCTCCACAAGCATAGCAAGAGAAGCCGCCTGGGAGAGGTACTGGTCCTCCTTCCCAGTTGTATCCCCTTTACGTCGCACCGACACAAATAGGTCTTATAGCGACGATGGGACAGGAATGGCCTAGGAATGGGAAGGAAGCGGCCGTGACCTTAATTAAGGTATAGCCCCAGTATTTGCCTGGTGTGAAAATAGGAAACTACGGAAAACTATCTTCAGGGCTGCAGACAGTGGGTTTCGAACCCACTATCTCCTGGATGCGAGCTCACAGCTGCGCGCCCCTAAACTCATGGCCAACTCGCCCGGTTAACCGAAATTTGAAAACGGTAATCGACAAAAGTATTCTTTTCAATTGTTCTAAATTTGTTTCTCATTGCATTTCTGTAAAATACGGGGGTTATGGGGGTATAATTAGCGCAGTGGCTTAGCTATTAATTTTTCGACCGCGTAGCCAAGGTTCGAATTCCGGTCGATCCTGCGATGGAATTTTCCACTAAAAAATTACGTGGCGCCTTAACCCAGGGATCAAAACCGAAATGAACTGGGTTTCTCCAGAGATCCTAGAAATATCTGGGATAAGGCGAAGAAAGCACTTTGCCTCAAATTATGTTAGCATTATATAATATTTGAACCGACCTTTCCCTAGAACTCAAAACTTGTTTAGTTTTTCCATTGTATTTAAAATAAGTTGGAGAATAGGAGGCCCCTTAAACAGCAGGGCACGGGGCGGATGCCATTTCCTCCAGGCCTATTACCTTAAAACGGTCCTGTGTGCAGTGCTTCTAAACTGCTTCCATTTGAGGGGATTTCGTAATAAAATTATTAGGGCTTGGAAGTTCATGCAGTTGCATATTTTAGCACCTATATGGCATATTTTAATCAGTGTAATGGTTTTTACAGTATTTTTAAATCAGCTTTTTTCATCTGGTTGATGTTGGCAGTAATGTTGCGCATGATGACGCAACTTGTCATGTGGCGAGGAGTCGTGATGTCACGCAGTGAATCCCCTGTTTCATCATCAACCCTCACGTTTTGTGCTTAGCTGTTGACTGGCTGTCCATTGAGTCGTGTGACGGTGTTGTGAACTGGTTGTGACCGAACTATGTTTCACGTATAAAGTGTCCGTTGGAAAGATTTTAAAAAGCCAAAAATAAGAGCAACTTCGAGTTGTAGATTAACTAATTTACAAAAGGAGTCTTCAGGTGACTTAATATCTACAGATAATGGGGAACTGTTCTGTGGAGCGTGTGAGAAAACTATAGGGAATGAGATAAGATTTCAAATACTTCAACACATAAACACAGCAAAACATAAGGAGAGTTTAACTAGCAAACTCGCAAATAAAGAGCCTCTTCAAAAACAACTATTACACATAAACACAGCAAAACATAAGGAGAATTTAACTAGCACACTCGCAAATAAAGAGTCTGTTCATAAACAACTATTAGAGTGTTTAGGATGTAGGATTAGTGAATTTTCTTACGACTTGTGCCAAGCATTTTTAGCTGCTGATATTCCCCTGTATAAAGTTAATAACCCCACATTAAAATATGTTCTTGCCATATACACTCAACAACGTGTGCCTGAAGCAAGTACATTGCGTAAGACTTACGCAGGACGCTGTTACAATTACGTATTGTCACATTTACAAATTGAATTAGCGGATCAGTTTGTGTGGTTGTCTATTGATGAAGCCACTGATTCTGAGGGCCGATATATTGCTAATGTAATTGTGGGCGCCTTAAATAAGGAAAAAAGACGATACCATATCTTCTTAATTTGTGTGAATTGCCGGCCACTAACAATGTAACTGTAACGCAGTGTGTGATGGATTCATTGAAATTATTATGGCCATCTGGAATCAAATACGACCGGCTACTTTTATTTGTTACCGATGCAGGTACTTATATGGTAATACCAGGACAAACACTGGATAGCAGTTTTCCTAACTTAATTCATATAACTTGTTTGGCATATGCTCTTAATTGCATTGCTGAGACAGTACGCAATTCTTTCCCATTGGTAGATCGATTTGTGGCCGGTTCAAAGAAAATTTTTGTTAAATCTCCTTCAAGAGTCAAGTTGTTTAGATTAACAGCACCGAATATCCCACTTCCTCCTGCGCCAGTGTTAACACGATGGGGAACATGGCTGGATGCAGCTTTGTATTATGCTCAGCACATAGAAGTATTCAAAGAGGTTGTTAATTCTTTGGACTCGAATGAAGCTGCATCAATACAAACAGTGCAAAATATTCTGTCAGGCATTGAGTTAGAAGAGAATCTTGTTTTTATAAATGCTCATTTTTCTTTTTTTGCCAACTGCCATAACGTCACTCGAAGCTGTAGGATCTCCCTTAAAGGAAATACCTACTGTTTTCGAAAAAACGACATCCAATCTAAATTCGGTTCCTGGTATTATAGGACAAAAAGTGAAAGAAAACTAATTTATATAACTTCAAAAAATCCTGGTTATAAACATTCTCGAAGGAAAACCGTCTGTTACACGAAGAGACTTGCCTCATTCTGCGGAGCAGTTATCATCATTTAAATATGCCCCAATAACATCTTTGATGTGAAAAGAAGTTTTGCACATTAAAAAAGTGTTTTGCGAGCCAACAGACGATGTTATTCAGTTGAAAATTTGTGAAAAGTGATGGTTGTGAACTGCAATTCATCACTCAGCATTGTTGGCAGCAGGACCATTTCTGCTTCAACCTCCAAGGAATAAATGTAAGTTTATTATTATCAATACTAACCTGACTTGTCTGCTGCCATTTTTTCATTTTAATAGTGCATATTTATTGGCATATTTTCAATTTTTAAGAGCATATTTGCATGCATATTTATTAGTTTTTAGGACATGAACTTCCGAGCCTTAAAAATTATATATTCTGAGGAACATAGTCGTCTTCTCGTAGCATTTGCTTAGTTTCTTGCTTCTCTGCGTAGAATACTGAATAACAGGGTCTCAGAATGTCTTTCATAAGGGTCACATTTTCCCGTCATAACGAATTTCCATTCGAAGGGGAATAAAGAAAATTACGATGACGTTCATATTCTGATGTATAAATAATTCGTATTTCAAGCAGAAGTTTTATATTACTTTCAGATTTGCACGCTTTGGCTGTACATGAATTTTTCCTTTTCCATGTTTCCAACGTCGAACTAATACGGATAGATTTTCATCAACGTTGGAATAGAAACAGACCAGGACTAGGAAGGTAACGTCCGTGGCCTTAATTAAGGTACGGGCCTAATATTTGCTCGGTGTGAAGATAAAAGAAACACGGAAAACCGTACTCATTGCTACCAATGATGGGGTTCTAACCCACTGTCACCCGAATGTAAGCTTACCACTATACGATTCATATCACGTGCCAGTAGCCGAAATGGTTTCTCCTCAATACAGATATTCGCGAAAATATTGAACGCATTATTGAAGATTTTTTAAAGCCATGCTGAAGAATAACCCACGGAAACCATTGGAAGAGCCCTGCGTGGTATACAAAATAGTATTCGCATCCGCAACGCATCCTCACTTCCTTCATCCGCACCCGCATACGCATTCGCGAATGGTTATCCGCATCCGCGATTTGTTATCCGCGGATATTGTAAATATTTAACTACGGTATATTACATCCAAGGTACTGAAACTGATAGATCTGTTAACATAATACAATAGGCCTGACACCTAGCAACAGAACCCCTACAGCAGGGCCTCTCAAACGCCCAAAATCTCACGCGTGCAGAGCGAGGCGCAAGAGCTCCGTGGACTGTGCATCGGTGTTGCTCGGTATGACTCGGATCAACGCTTCGTCTCTGGGCTACTCGGCTAAGCTCGGCTCTACTCGGCTATAGTCGGCTAAACTCAGCCCGGATTTGGAGCACTACGGCGCAAGTGGGGCAGAGGGAGACAGGCGGAGCGAGCGAGACAGGCGTGAGGAAAGAGAGAGTTAGCGCTATTGCTCCAAATCGAGGAGTGGGAGGTCTGCACTCTGGTCAACCAAGCCAAGTCGTCTTTTGCACCGTGCACAGTGCATGCACCACGCGCATGCACCCTGAGAGGCGCTGCCCTACAGTCACAGGTTTATGAGGGATTTTCTCTTGGCGACAGCTACCGATCTTTGTTCCTTCCTTCCATTAATTGCGGACAGGAGCCAAGTAGGCTCAAGTCATATTTACGTCTTTATGGTCTCTAGGATCTTTATATATCACCATTCTCCCATTACACTGTAAAGGGTTGCCTAATCGCAAGCATAAACAAGAGTATACCTAAGTGAAAATCAATTGTGGTGTGTTGCATGTAGATGAAGAGACAACTACACGACTCGCACTACCACTAACTTCGCGGATATCCGCGGACATCCCTATCCGTGCAGGGAGAGAAATCTTTTGAGAAGTAAATTTATTTTCTCTTTCTTTGCTGGTTGATATGGATTTGACCCAGATATATGGCCGGATGGCCTTTCAGAAGACAACCGTGTGTGGAGAGTTGTATTCACTATTGTGCGTTCCTGTGGTGGTTGGTATTGTGGTGTGTTGCATGTAGATGAAGAGACAACTACACGACTCTCACTACCTAGCCAGCTCGCATGATTTTCACAAGGAACTCTCAGTCCCTGAGACGGAAAAATTAACCATATTTAAAATCCTCAGGCCGGCCGGGAATTGAACCCGCTGTCCTCTGAAACCGAAGTCCAGTATGCTGACCATTCAGCCAAGGAAGGAAAGACGAAATTGCTGGGATGAATTTATTTCAATTCATGAACTGTCTATTCTCCCACCTGAGTTCGTTTCCTATTTGGGCTCTGGAATGGCCAGATAAAACTCTGGTGATATACATTGTGCAGAATATACTGTATGTCCTGGTATGGGGTAAGTGTAGTTAGTAACTTTCGTCTTCCTGTCTCAGTTTCATGCTTGGCTTTAACAATATGAAAGTGGCAGAGGTGTGAGCAATGCTAGTAACATCATTTCCTATACAGCCAGTCTCTGTTATAATGGTGTCCAAGTGTTGCTCATAGGGTCAGTTGGTATATGCATTTTAGTAACAGAACATTCTGTCTCTATGGGGAAAGCAACGGGAAGCCACTTCACTCCTTATTTTTCTAGTACCCCTCTTCAGTGACGCCTAGGCGACCTATGGCAGCTGATGGTGGATCTTTTAAGAATCTAACCAACAACGGGTTGAGGACTCAACATACAACTTAGATCGATATATTTATTCCTCTGACTTTCCAAAAACAGATAAGGTTAAGTTTGACTACCGTGTCGTCAGCATATGAGTTAATGTTTGCATTACAGTTTAGCTCATACAAATCATTGATATATAACAGAAAATGAATTGGTCCTAACCCTGTTCCTTGGGGTACTCCGATTTTTTTACTTGAGCACTTTTCCTTAGGGTATCCTTGATTTTTATGTGTCATAATAAAGTAAGTACTTTAGAAACTTCTAGTGGTAACAGTCTAATGGCTTTCGTCTCTAACGTTACGAAAATATAAATTACAATTTCTGACTTTCGCCTATCAATACCCAAGTTACAGTTGAGCATCTAATAGAAAGTGCGTGTTTTGAAAATACTAACAGTTCAAATCCTTAAGTCCACTTTCGTTAAAATTATCCGGTAACGTTTGAAATAGCCGTGGGTTATACTGTAGATCTACTGTAGTTTGTATGCTTGAAGAAATCAGTTCGAATCACATGACCAAATCATTTGGTGTAAAAAGAAATGCTCGAAATGTCTATTATAAACTTTACTCGGGTTTGCCTACTTACTTTACTTTCACCACGAACTCACATAATCTAATATCTATCCCTTGTTAGTGTTATTTAATCCACTTAAAGGTAATAAGAATGAAACGCATATAGCCACATGACATATACTCCACCGAGCTCGATAGCTGCAGTCGCTTAAGTGCGGCCAGTATCCAGTATTCGGGAGATAGTGGGTTAGAACCCCACTGTCGGCAGCCCTGAAGATGGTTTTCCGTGGTTTCCCATTTTCACACCAGGCAAATGCTGGGGCTGTAGCTTAATTAAGGCCACGGCCGCTTCCTTCCCACTCCTAGCCCTTCCCTGTCCCATCGTCTCCATAAGATCTATCTGTGTCGGCGCGACGTAAAGCAACTTGCTTGATATATACTCCTGCACTCGCAAAGTTCGGAAGATATTGTTTCAAACATTGTGATAGTATTTTATTCTAACATCAGTTTGAGTTTGCTATTAGATTCAAAACTGATGGGGCCGATGACCTCAGATGTTAGGCCCCTTTAAACAACAACAATCATCATCATCATCATCAAAACAGTTGTTTCTCCTATAAATAGAAAGCCATTTCACAAGACATACTAGAGAGTACACCTGATGTTTCCTAAAGTTTCATGTATTGTGGGTCCATGCAGATGTTGTCTGATGGTTGCTACATAGAACGTCATGGTCAGTATTTCTATAATCAATATTACTACCCAATCCTCAAATTATTTTTCTAAATTTTATGTTCTCATCACTTTATAAATATTCAGACAATTGTTCCTCTTACGTCTGCGTGGATGATCGGCTTAGAAACAGGGTGGCACATGAAATGATACACCATTTATTTTTCTTTTCGTGTTTTAACAATCATACTAGTAATCACATTCCGTGTCCCAAAAACAGGTGCAGTAGCCCTTGGAGAAACAAGTAAAGTGTAATAAAGTGTGTGTGTGTGTGCAGCACTGCGGACGAAAGAAGACGTGCAACGCAATAGCGATCATCGACTAAGTTTGCTGAATCAAGAAGCAGTGTTGGACTCAGATGTGTTTTGGAGAACATCTCCGTACACGGTGGACCACTTCAAGAAAAGTACGAATAATTTCAAATGGACGGAACAATATTGCAACCGAAGCCTGTGCATTCTCCCGACAATATTGAAGCTATTAGAGTCACTGTGCCGAGGAGCCTCGGCAAGTCATTCCTGGAGGTTTCTAGAAGAAAGATGTTTCCGGAAAGGCCACAAGGTGTAATGGAACTCAGAAGACTTGTTGTTCATGCCTGTGGTGAAATATCGGAAGAGGTGCGTCGTAGAGTAATCAATAACATTGGTGTTCGTTTAACTAAAGTAACAATGAAAATGGTAATCATTGAGCGTGTGCTGCATTAGAAACATATTTCAGTATTTATTGTGATAGAGACGTATGTGTACATCCGACGTTTGTATGATATATATGTTAAATCCAACAACAAAATGGGGGATCATTTCATGCGCCACCCTGCAGTAGAGCGAGCGTTGGCTTTCTGTGCCCAAGGTGATAGGTTCAATCCCGAGGCAGTCCGGTGGTATTTGAAGGTGCTTTTTATTAAATACGTTAGCCTGTATCAGTAGATTTACCAGCATGTAAAGAAACTCCAATGGAATAAAATACTGGCACATAAGTGTCTCCAAAATTCGTATTATTTTAATTTATTATTAATACTAATAATGATGAAAATCCACAGCCTGTTTCCAGTCATCCAACGGGGTCAGGAATGGAATATATGAAGTCCCCATCTAGCGGCGAAGATAGGAAATGTGCCGGCTGCCGAAGTCTGTCACACTCCTTTGGAGCGATGATTAATGAATGACAGATGAAATGAAATGTTAATGGAGAGTGTCGCTGGAATGAAAGATGACAGGGAAAACCGGAGTACCCGGAGAAAACCTGTCCCGCCTCCGCTTTGTCCAGCACAAATCTCACATGGAGTGACAGGGATTTGAACCATGGTATCGAGGGGTGATAGGCCGGCGCGCTGCCGCCTGAGCTATGGAGGTTCTGTACTAATAATTATATTCATCATAATTAATTTTAATTCATATAGAAGATTATATCTATGGTTAGAAATCCAATCTAACGCTCTTTGTCTCTTAGCTTACGACTGCAACATTTAAGTGATATAATACTACGAGCTTTCTGGCTAGCTTCTCTCTCAGAAAGTAAAGAGACAATTATTCTGCTCCGAGGAGCTTTACTAAGCTGGATTTGACTTATCTTCCGCAGTCCAAGAGCATGAAAGGCACGCAATGAAGTTGTGATTACGTTCGATGAGTTCGACGTTGGATATTATGTCATGTTATCTGATAGCTTTACGTCTAAATCACCAGCTTATGAGTGAGATTGAAGCAAACTTACAACTATATCCGGAGTATTTTCTTGTTGGGTGCACTTGAATTGGTAATTATCATTACTGTGCTATGGATATAAAGGGTCTTTTTTAATTAGCTTAAATATTTAAATTAAAATAGTAATTTGATTTCTTATTTCTTTTCAGCGAGTAGTTCGACGCTGTCAAGTTTATCAGAGGAAGATTTTCCTCGTCGAGGACGCGCCATTACGAAGCGTCGCGGCGCCATCAAGCATCATAAGGTGCATGAGGTGAAGGGGCACAAGTTCGTAGCCAAGTTCTTCCGTCAACCCACTTTCTGTGCATTCTGCAGGGATTTCCTCTGGTAAGTAGGCTGCCACTTCCTGAATGTTTACCAAGAAGTCTCGTAGAATGCATTAACACAATCTAGAATTGATTTATTTGAATGCTTTGTTATCTAATTGACTGCAGCTTACTCATATAAATATATCAAATTTCATTACAAAATAAATTCAGACATCAAGGAATTCGGCCAGGTGAAGCCTGGCTGAAGAAAATAAATTAAAGTAAAAATAGTTCCTCACCACTTTCAGCAACTTGAGCTTCTACTCATTGTGATGTAAAATAAAATCGAAAGAGTTCATTTGTAAGTAATAGCAAGTCTCGGACCTATGGGAGTAACGGTATCCCACCTCCATTTGACAGATGAAGGACTCTGAAAACAACTTGGAAAACGAAATGTAATTTAATTAGTAGCTATTAATATTAATGGAGCTTATGGAAGAAAGAAAGCAGAAATGGCTGAGGCAGGAAAGATGGTGCGCCTCGATATGTTAGGAGTTAATGATATTAGGGTAAGGGGAGATAAAGAAGAAGAAATGAGAGAATATAAAGTTTGATTAACAGGAGTTAAAAAGGGAAGGGTGTGGTCGTGTGGAGTAGGTCTTTTTATCAGGAATACTATTGCACGCAACATAATTTCTGTTAGGCACGTAAATGAGCGAATGGTGTGGGTATATTGTAGCAGCTTCGTATAAATTAATTAATGAACTGTTTGAAACCCTTGCGAGTGACATTACGAGTGTTTGGATAACTGTAAATAAATGGAACGAAATGCTGGATAAGTAACCTAGGTAACGAAATAAATTACTTTTATTGTGTCTTCCTGGAGTTAACTTACTTGATATATTCTGTTTCTCCTGGTATTTTAACTTAGGTCTTCGACGTAGCATCGCCAGAAAATTCACACTCGTACCATCGCTTCCACCTCTCCCCACATCCTTTCTTGTCTTCTTCATTGCCCTCTACCATGGCATTCTTAGTCTGCACCTAGGTATTTCTGTTTGGGATATGACTCCAAATTGCCATCTGTTTCTTAGACTGTGTGACTATTATATTTTAATATGCACACTAAGTGGTTCGAGTGGTAGAGCTAAAACTCTGAGGAAACTACAGTTCATTGAGCACAGTGACCGTTGTTCTGGCTCTTCTAGGGTTGATACTCTTAAGTTAGGCACTTTAACAACAAAACAACAACAACAACAACAAAATCACCACCAGCAACAATCCTGGCTTAGACCTAACCACTCACACGTCAGTTTTCGGGACTGGAATACTAGATTCAGTAAATAACTTATCATTTACATGAAAATGAAAACCTACAGCCTGTTTTCCAGTCTTTGACCAGATCAGGAATATAATGAATGAAACAGATAATATTAATACAATGGGGTCACCACTGCCAAGGTAATTATTAATGACTGATAAATGCTATGAAATGATAATGGAGAGTGTTGCTGGAATGCAAGATGACAGGGAAAACCGGAGTACCCGGAGAAGAACTTGCCCCGCCTCCGCCTTGTCCAGCACAAATATCACATGGAATGACCGGGATTTGAACCACGATATCCAGCGGTGAGAGGCCGGCGCGCTGCCGTCTGAGCCACGGAAGCTCTATCATTTACATACTCTGGGCTAAATCTGCAGCTTGTGATTGATTGAATTTTACTAGACTTGTTTAACACTCCAGCATCCATGCCCGCCGTTCTTTTGAAATTGTCCAAGCCCGTAGTTTCTATGGGCTTGAGAGTAAGATTAACTCAAAAAATCTGTACGCAATTTTTATGGCCTTTGTTGTAGCTACAGTACATGTTCGTGGGAGTATATTGTAACGAGTTCTGTTACTAGAAGGGATTTAATAGCGGTTTTTGTTATATTTTTCATGAATCAAGAATAGGGTGCAGAATGTACTGTATCATTTATTACTGTAGGTGCAAAATTCTAAGAGAGGACGAAATAATTAACTCTGATAGGAAAAAGTTGAATTGGGACGGTACTGATAGTATGTTTGAAGGTAAATCATTTTGAGAAGGCCTAAATCGTAGCGTTTTGAATACTTTAAAAGTATAAAAAATGGCTCTGTAATGACAATATGGATATGGTATGAAAGGTACCTCACCAACAAACAATGTGATAACTTGTGAATTATTTAGTAGGTAGCATAAATTCGTTGATGTGTAGCTTGTATCACCTTTCACAGCCTGTGTTTAACACTAATTGAGAAATACATTGGTTGAAATTACTTTTACATTTTCAATTTACATAGTCATAAAGAACATTACAGTACTTTCGAAAGATTTATAATATTTTAATGCTGTAAGTGGGATATAAATGCATAAGACCTCACCTTTTCAGATGGTGTATCGCAAATTAAACTCCATTGATTAGGTAAAAGGCAGGATGATTCTTAAAAATAATTAAAATTTCTTGGAATCTGGGTACAGGTAAAAAATAGGGCTTACACTGGAGAGTGTTACCTTGGTTTGAGAGAGAAATAACATGATAACGGCAATGCCTGTAGTACGGAGCACCGAGCGCTTGCATACCGCTGATACTAACCCGTAGTACATGTTCCTTGACAGATGCTCCCTTGGAACTTCAGAACCTATTTTATGTTGATAAGAGATCTTCACTTATGTAAATAAATATATTTCAATCTACGATTTAGTACGAAACCGACGGGTAAACAATCGGTACTATATTATTATTTTATAGAAGTGTGTGTTGATAAACTCTTGGTAAAATGACGCTCAGGATAAGCGATCCAAACCTTGTAATTTCAGCCGTATACGGAATGGATACGACAATAATGAATTAGAAACTTCGACAACTGACACACACACACACACACACACACACACACGCGCGCGCGCGCGCGCGCGCGCGCTCATATTAGATTCGTTAAGTCCGTGGACTGGTCGACTAGTGTCGCTGTGGTGCACTACTGTGGAAAGTTTGCACCACAGGATGTTGCCGTGATAGTTCTTCGCTAGTCCCAGCAAGAAGTAGTTGCGTGCATACAGTATATGCAGAACTACGGTCTCTGTTGTAAAGAATAGCGGCGGAACTTGAAAATGTCGTAGTTTAAGCAACGGGCAAATTTCAAGTTCTGCCAAAAATTAGGCAAATTCATTAGCGAAACATTTGAGATGGTCAAGTGGAAATCGCCTGGATCACCACGACGTGGAAAAGACGTGCAAAGACAGGTCAAGATGTTTATGTGATCCTTCAACTGTTAGCGTCAGTCCACGAACATATTGACAGTAGTACGTACATAGGTGTACACTGTGTTGCCTACTCTGTAAGCACTAGTCCAAGAAGTTATTGACTGTAGTACACTAGAGTACGCCGTGTTGTCTACACTGTAAGCGCCAGTCCAAGAAGTTATTGACTGTAGTAGGTATTAGTGTACGCCGTGTTGCCTACACTGTAAGCGCCAGTCCAAGAAGTTATTGACTGTATACTCCGCACGGCCTTACTTCTAAATTGAAGTTTCGCAAAACAAATGAGCATCGCCTTTCCTCCGTTGCCAGCGCGCTACACCCGCGAGAAGAGCTGATGCAATTCGACCGCGGTAAACAGCCCTAGTCAAATGTAATATCGTACTCAGAAAAACTAATGAATATGGATTGAACACAATTTCACAAAAACTACACTTACTAACATCTGACACGAAAAGAGAATATTTTATTAAGAATAAAAGAGAATGATGAGGAAATAACACATCACTCACCGCTAATGGCTGGCACAGAAAGAGGTTATGGCCTACAAAGGGAATATTCAACTGATCTCAGAGTCACTGGAAACCTCCAACAATATGAAAAACACACTAATTACTGAAGGGAAATGTAAAAGATCGCGAACCGTACTGAATACCATACACGCTGAGCGAGATAGGTTAACCACGTGGTGAATGTAAATATTAGAGTTGGCAACTAGGTTTCGAGATCGTGTTCTGCCGATATAAATCGATATGAATGGCAGATTGGGATTGGTTGGATGTCTATGCTTCGGCACATAACCACCAGACAGAGCCAAAATCTACCAAAACGTCAATTTAGAAGTAGAGCCGTTCGGAGTATAGTAGGTATTACTGTACGCCGTGTTGCCTACACTGTAAGCGCCAGTCCAAGAAGTTATTGACTGTAGTAGGTATTACTGTACGCCGTGTTGCCTGCACTGTAGGCACCAGTCAACTAACTTTTACTTCATTTTTTATCCATGATCAGGAATATAAAGGTCGAAAAGAAGCTTCGAGCAAGCGGAATAAGTAGATTTGTGGCAATGGTATGGGGCGAATTTCTTTGATATTAAAAGCTTTGGTACTATGGCCACATGAGGTCACCAAAGGCATTGTTACAACATACGCCTATTCTATACCACTCGTGTATCTGGTGGTGGAGGTTATTGTTTTACGAAGAAGTACAGTTGGACAACCATCCTATATCAGCAGTAATCTGAGAGACGAAGGAAGAACGAAGGTATCATAAAAAAGGGATGGACACCTGTATACCTGCATACGACGTTAGTTCCCTGGCATTCGAAATAATCTGCACTATTTGGACACAGTATTGATTTGATTTTTATATCCTTCATATACATTTTATTTAGTGTTGCGAAAGAATACTACCTTGCTGTACCCCGTAAGAACCGAATGTAATCAATGGTAATTACGAGTGGTTTTCCTTTTCACAGCCGATTTTCCATTTTTCAGATAATTTATGCATTTTCTTTTCGTTCCTGTCTACAATGTCTCCATGGTTTAATTAAATACCCCAGATAAATTAATTTGAAAATATATTTACCGTTTTACTTTGGTTCAATGCCCTAATAATTTTTAATAATAATAGACTAATAGTGACAATAGACCTCAGGGTGGCGTATTTCCATTGAGTAGAATTGTGTACACAATGGGGTCTCACCCCGATTCTAGCATTGCTTCCACTTGTGCCAAAGTCTCTTCATGTTATCTTTATTTTAAAGCCTCCCTTGGTAAAATCTTGTTCTCTTCTGATCCCTACATGATTCGGTTTACGAGCACTATGAAAAGTCTTTAAATTGTCACGCCATTCATGGTCCTTCCCACTCTTTTTCTAACTTCTGATTAGTGTAAAGAGGGGATGATCATCTACCAGTACCTCTCCTCTTAAACATTTTCACCATCACTGTGTATGCTGCTAGAGACAACTAGCTGTCTACCAGCCGTCGGAAGGGATTTAAGAACTGTGACCAATGGTGAAGAACGGAGAGAAACATTGCCTCACGTTGGGAATCACTGAGTGTCAGCTGGGTTTGGTAATAGTAATTATTATTGTTCTGAGGAGAATTGCAGCAAGAAAATCGTCCCTTGGCTGAGTCCGATGGGGGGTTGTTACTAAAAAACCCAAATCCCATTGCACAACAACCTCGAAGGGCCACGGCCTATCAAGCCACCGCACCTCAGCCCGAAGGCCTGCATATTACGAGGTGGCGTGTGGTCAACGCGTCGAATAATTTCGGCCGTTATTCTTGGCTTTCTAGACCGGGGTCGCTATCTCACCGTCAGGTAGCTCATCACTTGTAATCTTGGAGGGTGGGCGGACCACGAACCAGCCCTGGCTAGCCGGGAATCGAGCCGAGGGCTGACATCGTGGAGGCAGGCACGCTACCCCTACACCGAGGGGCCGGCATGGTGGGTGATTACTATCTTACATTATTTCACCTGGTTGTTCTGGCTGTTCTCTTTTATACACAGTGTTCGGAAATTCCCACTGCGAACTCCTAGGACTTGTAGAAGGGAGTGAGTAGGTAACATTTTGTGTAAAAGGAATCCCTGCCCGGAAAGTATAGCAATCGGTACGTAGAGCTATACACTAAAACGCAAATATCACCGCCCTATTATATTCTTTTGTTAATGGATCATCACTGCTGCCAACTTGACTACTTGCATATCAAAATTACCAGACATAACCTCAATGAAAGCATCAATGATGAGGTTCTCTTACCCAAGTAAATGATAAGGTAAGAGATTCATAATTAAGTCGGTTTTCTAGCTCAATGAGGAATTTAATCATACTCTCTCTCCCTCACTCAAGTTATATATTTCTGTCTTTATTTGGATATACGCATTACCATAACCGTATTCTTCCGGTGTATGCCTCGTGTTCAGCTCAGTTCTTGTAATTTGCTGTTACTTGTCGGGCTGAAGTGAAACAACGCTGTAATAATACATATGACCAAATATATTACATGAAAATATGCCGTATGTCCATAAGAGTACACAAAGGCTAAGTCTGTAAACCGTACAAAAGTGGAGATAAGGTTAGATTAAGTTGACAATGAAATTTCGTTCCATTACAACTAATTCTCAATATGTCAGAAACATAGCATAGAATAGAGGAGGTAACGTTGCTCTCCATTTTGGAGGAGTTATTTCAATTTTTTTTTTTAATAGATGTCCTAAATGAATTCTATACATACGAAATGGACCGTATTAGTTAATAAAATACTGCGTTCCTCATTTCATTATTCGAACATGCCACAATTCTACTTATCTGGTATTATCCAGATAGATTTACAATATTCTCGCGAATGTTACAGTAGTAAAATGTCTCAAGTCAGCAAAATAACATGCGAGATGAAGTGTAATTGTAAGACGTGGTATAGGAAAATTTCAAGAAAGTAGCTGAGTCAAACACCGGAAGAATAGGCCTACGGTTATAGTAATGCATATATCAAAACAAAGGCAGAAATACACTGACTGACAGAGCAAATGCAACACCAAGAAGGAGTGGTCAGAACTTTATGCCAATTGCAGGGTAGACTGACGTCACTGAGGTATGCTCATGATGTGAAATGCGCCGCTGTGCTGCGCACGTAGCGTACGATAAATGGGACACGGTGTTGGCGAATGGCCCACTTCGTACCGTGATTTCTCAGCCGACAGTCATTGTAGAACGTGTTGTCGTGTGCCACAGGACACGTGTATAGCTAAGAATGCCGGCCGCCGTCAACGGAGGCATTTCCAGCAGACAGACGACTTTACGAGGGGTATGGTGATCGGGCTGAGAAGGGCAGGTTGGTCGCTTCGTCAAATCGCAGCCGATACCCATAGGGATGTGTCCACGGTGCAGCGCCTGTGGCGAAGATGGTTGGCGCAGGGACATGTGGCGCGTGCGAGGGGTCCAGGCGCAGCCCGAGTGACGTCAGCACGCGAGGATCGGCGCATCCGCCGCCAAGCGGTGGCAGCCCCGCACGCCACGTCAACCGCCATTCTTCAGCATGTGCAAGACACCCTGGCTGTTCCAATATCGACCAGAACAATTTCCCGTCCCGTCGATTGGTTGAAGGAGGTCTGCACTCCCGGCGTCCGCTCAGAAGACTACCATTGACTCCACAGCATAGACGTGCACGCATGGCATGGTGCCGGGCTAGAGCGACTTGGATGAGGGAATGGCGGAACGTCGTGTTCTCCGATGAGTCACGCTTCTGTTCTGTCAGTGATAGTCACCGCAGACGAGTGTGGCGTCGGCGTGGAGAAAGGTCAAATCCGGCAGTAACTGTGGAGCGCCCTACCGCTAGACAACGCGGCATCATGGTTTGGGGCGCTATTGCGTATGATTCCACGTCACCTCTAGTGCGTATTCAAGGCACGTTAAATGCCCACCGCTACGTGCAGCATGTGCTGCTGCCGGTGGCACTCCCGTACCTTCAGGGGCTGCCCAATGCTCTGTTTCAGCAGGATAATGCCCGCCCACACACTGCTCGCATCTCCCAACAGGCTCTACGAGGTGTACAGATGCTTCCGTAGCCAGCGTACTCTCCGGATCTCTCACCAATCGAACACGTGTGGGATCTCATTGGACGCCGTTTGCAAACTCTGCCCCAGCCTCGTACGGACGACCAACTGTGGCAAATGGTTGACAGAGAATGGAGAACGATCCCTCAGGACACCATCCGCACTCTTATTGACTCTGTACCTCGACGTGTTTCTGCGTGCATCGCCGCTCGCGGTGGTCCTACGTCCTACTGAGTCGATGCCGTGCGCATTGTGTAACCTGCATATCGGTTTGAAATAAACATCAATTATTCGTCCGTGCTGTCTCTGTTTTTTCCCCAACTTTCATCCCTTTCGAACCACTCCTTCTTGGTGTTGCATTTGCTCTGTCAGTCAGTGTATATAGCCTAACTTTAACTTGAGTGAGGTAGAGAGTATGATTATTTTCTTAATTCCTCATTCAGCTAGAAAACCGACTTAATTATGAATATCTTACTTTATCATTCACTTGGGTAAGGGAACCTCCATTGCTGATGTTTACATTGAGATTATGATCATGACTGCATAGCGACACTGAATCGACTACAACAGTTAGAAAATAACTGTAAATCACTACCTCCAGTACGAATAGGGCACTACTACTACTAAAATGTTTTCGTTCCTCCCCTGAAGGTGGAGGCGGGCCCCTTAGGCGGTCACGCCGTCTCTCAGGCCGGGAGATTTGTTACGGTGAAGGAGATGCTCGGAGAAAGTGAGAGAGTTGGCAGCCCTGGCCTATACTAGGAACTGTCCCGGCATTCCCCTTAGTGCAGGAAAATGGAAAACCACGGAAAACCATTCCTAGCACTGCCGACGGTTGGGGCCAGCCATTAGGTCAGCCCTGTCCCGTCTCCCGAATGCAGAAGCGTAGAGCCACGGTGGAGCCTTGGCCTCCCATCCTCTGCTCGGTTGGCTGGTCATACTGCAGAGCTGTTGGACCACGGACCAGCCGTGGCCACTTACGCTCTGAGACCCATTCTGCGTCTACCAACGATGAATAGGGGAGAAAGAGTAAAGTTGTTCCCTTAGTTCATACGCTTGCACGCGAGTAGTATACAACAGTTTTAACTTAAATGATTAAATCTCTCGTTTATGCTGGGTGAAGGAGTGATAGTAATTTAATTAATTTAGACTCTGTTAATTACGTGTAGGCCTATTCAACCATGTTCATCAGAGACGCAATGGCAAGTGAACGAGACGTCCAGATCCGAGCAGTATTGTGAAGAGGTAGAGGCAGCATGTGATTGTCGCATTGTAATGACGTAACCTTAGCACTCACACTTTGTCAACCTGGTTGCATACCAGTACGGGTAAACTTCATACGCAGTTGTAATCTCCCCTTCATTCAGTACGCGCGGGAGAGTGAAACACTTGATTTGAAGTTCTTGTATGTCTGCCTGGAGCGCGGAAACTGTACATTTCTGAACATGGGTTTCAATACGATACGATATCTACTCAGTCTTTTCTGCAAGCCCAAGGAGTTTGTAATAAACATTTTCGAACAGGTATGTTCTGTCCGATCACCCTAGGTCAACACTTGTTCTTTTTTCACCCCAGTGGTATTGACATTCCGAGACTCGGGGAATATAGACTTTCCCATCTCTCTTGGTTGATCCCGTTTTTTAATTGATACCGTCATTCTTTAAGGTGCGGAAATCTTCTCTATTGTCTTCTTATTGATATAGTCACTACGTACATTGGATCCGCAGCCAACATCAAAGCGAGTTGAAATCCTTAGAAAAAGGTCTCTAAGTGGTGTAATTGGGCTTCTTCTATATATATAAAAGCAAGTCGGTCTGGAGCGATGTATATATAAATATTTAAAAATGAAAAAAGACGTGAATTAATGAGGCATTTCCAGAAATCTCAGAAATTTGAAACTTGGTACGGGAGAATCTAATGACTCCAGGATCCCTAGAAAAATCAAAAATTCTCAAAATTCCCTCAAGGGGGCACGCTGGGGGGCCTCAAATTTTGGGCTCAGCATAAGAACGCAGTCGTCTAATTTATCCAAAACGACAACCTATAGGTTTCGTGGGCTTAAAAATTTTCGGGAATTTCCTAATTTTTATCCCCCGTACCCCCAAATAAAGATGGCGGCACAACCTGCCAGACGAGGTAGAAAATTGAAATTTGGTAAAATTATAGCTTTTGGTCCCTACCCGGCGGAAAAATTCCAAGATGTGCAAATTTTTCACTTTTTACCCCCCAAAGATATCGAAATATGGAGGCAATTTTAATGACTGTGCAGACATTCCTTTTGAGCTATTTGTTGGCTAAACGGAAAATCGTATCACAAAACGGATGGCACAATCTCGCTTCAATTCGGAGTGATCTACAACTTTGGTCCTATGACATTTTGCCGTATCTCTCTGCCTTATACGTTAGATTTGGCCGTATTTCTGGATTCTTCGTAAATTTGGTGATGTTTACATTTATATTTCATGGTTTGACACACTTATATGAACGATAGGATCATCAAGTTGGGTTCGCACATTGGCACAATCAAGGGTCATATGTGGACCAAACTTCATGATTCTAGCTTATACATGAGTAGGCAAAAAGTAATGTAAAACGTTACAAATGTACCCAAATTTCACCCTATTCAAATTTTGAACTCAATTTATCCACTAAATAGTGGCGATACGAGGAAATGGTATAGCAAGCAACATGTAGAGCGATAAACGAGGCGCCTGATGGTGCAAACCGTTTGTTAATATCATGCACCGTTTAGGAGTTATGAATCTCTAAGTGAAAGTCTGCACTTTTCAGCGTGCTCATGATTATCCCTCTTCTATATAAATAAAGTTGTAGGGTTCCGCTGTCTGTAATTTCGTTTGTTTTGGCAATTTTTCAGATATTTATCCGTGTTGGGTCAACTAAATACGGAATCGGTGGTTTTTACTTTTCGTGTCTGTTTGTCTGTCTGTCTGTCTGTTTGTCTGTTCCACCATCACGTTGAAACGGCTGGGTAGATCTCAACCAAACTTCATATTTAGAGTATACGCATGCCGGGGAAGGTTTCGATATGCATATCATTTTAAAATCTTTGAATAGACGGGGGGTTTATGGGAAAACCAGAACGGTTTTCCTCCATTTTCTCTTATACTATTGATTTTCTGTAAACTCCGTGGGCCGTACGTGAAACGTCTCTTCATTATAAACAACTTTCGTTATGTTCATAATTTATCTTACTCTTCACATGACGGAGAAATTTACTATTTTATGCGGGTATCATGCTCTACATTGAGTGACCGACAGACCGAGATGAACCTACAGGTTACCATGGCAACGTCTCTGACTGTTTGCCAGCAAGGAACTAACGTATTGCCATTTTACTCATGCTTTTAAATTCGTGGTTGTTTCTTGGGTAGAAGGCAAGAGAGGCGTCAATCGGCCTATCTGCGAGATTTTGGCGGAATATTGTTTGAGGTTATAACCGCCCTCGAATAGCTTAAGTAATAACACCATAAGTCATCTTCTTATCTGTTGACTAAGAATCACTGCGCCTGAATTTCTCCTCTGTTACCGCTTTATTATATCCATAACTCACGCCAGCATAATTTATTGAGGGGTATTTTATTTTCCAATACATTCACTTGGGATTCACATATTTGTCGTTATACAGCTCCTCAGTTATAATCCATTTTCTATTAATTTCAACTTTCTTAACTGTATTCGTTTTTCCTTAATTATTCCGTATGTACGCGAGTGCTAGAATCTACTGGATATATTTCCACCAAACTTCATGTTTAGAATCCACCTGTCCTTCGGTAGGTCTTAGGGCAAATATTGTTTCTAAATCCCTGAACTAACTGGGGGTTTATACGAAACCGAAACCGTGATTTTGCACTCCCACAAAATATACACAACCAAAATGGAAATCTACCTGCCTTAAGGGAAAATAATTTCTAAACCTTTTTTCGCATGTGCATCATTTCCATACGAGGATTCATAAGGGAGATATTATTAACGGGCCGTTTTTCGGTACAAGTCCCATCGGACTTAACTCAAGAGCGGGTGCGTGTAAATTGTATTTCTTACAACTTGAAAACTACTGAAGATATTCGAACCAAACTAGCATCCACCAGTCCAAAGGTAGGTTTTAAAGGTCTATAACATTCATGTTTCCGGAATGGACTGGTGGTTTATGGGGAACCGAAATGGTGATTTTTCCAAAATATGTACAGTACAAGACCAACCTGACTGGAAATCTACCAAACACGATGGAATTCCATCTCTAAAACTTTTTATGCGCATTTTTTCGTCAGGAGGATTAATAAGGGAGATATTATGAAAGGTCAGTTTTGCAGGTTAAGGCCAGCGTACATAGCCCAAAAGGTGTTGTACGTGGAGCAGATTCCTTATTTATCTATATAAATAAAATCGTAACGACTGTGTGCCTGTACATTGACTATTTTGGCGAAATTTTCGCACAGCTACCCGTTTAAGGGATAATAATGGCCAATTCCATATTTTTTTGGTTTAGTTTCCTGAAAGTCCTAATTTTTACCCTCCTCGCCAAGAATCTAGATTACGGCATAATCTGCCAGACGAAAAAGAAAAAGGAAATTTGACAAAATTATACGTTTTAGCCTGTAACGGACGGAAAACTACCAAGATTAAATTTTTCCCTTTTTATCCCCGAAGAATATCGAAATATGGAGGCTATTTTAATGATGGTGCAGACCTTCGGGAATTCCTATCACATAACGGATTGCACAATCTCCGTTCAATTTGGAATGATCTACAACCTTGGTCTTATGACCTTTCTGTCGTATCTGTGTCCTTTTTACGTTTGATTTTTCTCTGTTAATCGATGTTAAGTAAATTTGGACTTTTCACATGCGTAATTCATATTTTAAATCACTTATAGGGAATATAGAATCATCAAACTCTTCACGAAAATTGGCCCACCCAGTAGCCATATGTGAGCCAAATGCTATGTACGTAGCTGTCACATAATTATCCGAAAAGTAATGCAATGTGAGATAATATTACAAGAACTTTACCCTGTTCAACTTTTCTAACTCAATCTGACCCAAGCATAGATGAGATATCATAGGACCAGCCATTTAGGCCAGTAAATCCGGCGTCTTATGGTACAATGCTTTGTCGATATGACGTACGTTTAGCAGCAGTTATCTGTAAATGAAGGTCTGCAATATTGTAAACAAGTATATACTTTCGTATGTCGATCTATATATATTCTCTGATGTCGATTTGTGGCGACCGAGAAAGGGTGTGTCTGCTATTGTAATCAGTACTCTCCTCACCGACTTTGACTGGCAGTAGGGATGGGGTCCTTCTCCAACTCTTGTGTAACGGGCATTAGTAAGGAAGGCCTACCATTGTAATGAATAATTCACTTCTCGATTTGACTTGCAGAAGGCAAGGGAGCATGCAGTTTTGTTTAAAACTCCCCTACCCGATTGTGTTTGGCAGTGGGCAATGTGTTGTAAACAAGATAAGGTTTACAAGAACACAACTTATTTATTTGCTTCACACAGAATTCTACAGTATGTACAGGAATAAAACATAAAATTGTCTTGAAGCAAAGTAGATGATTAATCTTGAGAGAGTTTCTGTTTCTATACCCTATGTATACTCTGAATGTATTTACACTCACTGCTATCTTGAAAAGATAGTTCTTGGGAAAGATATAGTTCGTGATAGTTGAAAACTATCATTTGCACTAGCATAGATTAATTAAGAGAGTTCCTTCTAACTTGAAGTGTCTGAGTTCATAAGCTTGTACTAAATGAAAGCTATGTTCACAATTAGAGAATCTAATGTGTGTGTCGGAGCTTGAGTGAGCTTGGGGATGTGTGGCATACAACATCGGGGCTCGACATGGATGGAGGAACGGGAAAGTGGAGTAGTGACCTGAGGTGAAACCTCATACTACCAGAAGTCCGTCCACCTGGTCGAGACACATTTTTAAGAGGAGTAGCCTCCGTGTTCAACGTTCAGTGAATTCTGGAGCAGGACACTGGGGAAAATCCTGATGAGTGACAGAGCTCCTTATATACTGCACACGACGTAACCGACACGCGCACTGAAGACTGCGCGCCGAGTCTCGAATGATCCACGCTTGCGTGCGTGCGGCTGGCTGGCGCTGAACGAAGAGAGCGGAGGACATACAACACAATGGTGCCCGCAATTATAAACAAATGTCCTCATCTAAAATGTGACTGGCATTAGGCATAGTGGCCTGCTATTTTGATGGAAACTCACCATCTTGGTGTGACTGGCAGTAAGCTAGCTGGCAGTAGGATAAGGGGCCTGACATTATAATGATAACTGCACAACTCAATTTCGACTGATATTAGGGTAGTTGCCTGCCATTATAATAAAAACTCCTCAACTGTTATCTGTGTGGAAGTAGGAAAGGGGGCTGCCATGGTAACGAAAACTCCCTGAATCGATTGTGACCGCGCAGTAGGCAATGGGGCCTGCAATGATAATGTAAACTTCCCAACTCGATTGTGAATGGCAGTAGGCAAGTGAGCCTGCCGTTATCATCACAAATCCGTAACAAAGACTTTGCATTGGAACAGCGTATGGCGACCTCCCCATGTTGTTTCTCGGATAACGCTAAGAGATATGCGATTTTAAAACAATCTAATTTACTGCATGTACAGTATTTACTTCGATATTTGAATACAATTTAGAATACCGTAGCGAAGCACGGGTACATTTGCTAGTCAAATATATTTACTGGCTTTAGTGTATCCCGGTATTTAAAGCAGTAGCGCGTGTTTCGATTTTCTTTAGTGCTTTTAGGTGTCTACGTACCGTACCTAGTAGCCTAGGTATGGGCCGTTAATAGCTTTTGAGAGTGATATAGGACAAAGCAAGTGTGCCTGTGGGCTAGGGATATAATAAATGTAGCGTTAAATTAAGAACGTTTGTATTTTTTAATCTATAATTAGCAACCACCACCGCTACAAGCACCATGCAGGAAAATAATTGGGTACAACACTCATTTAAGTATATATACACAGCCCGAGAAAAAAAATATGCACCCAGAAGGAGTGGTCTAATATTATCCCATTTCGATATACATGCATACCATTGATGTAGGAGTAAACGATTAGACATACAAGGGTCTCTAATATGTAGAACGCCCACTAGAATGCATTCGTGATGGCACCGTCCTGTTGTTGATAAGTTGTTACCAGCCAACTGCTGTGAGTCAGTGCAGAGAGAACTACGTACGGCACGAAGCATCCGCCATGCTACGCAGACGCGTTAGACAGCCTATCCACCAATTGAAAGCATTTGACAGAGACCGCGTTGTGAGACTGCATGAGGCTGGTTTGTCTATTGTGCAATTGCCAGGCATGTGGGCCATTCAGATGTCACAATGATCCGATGATGGACTTAATGGGCACATGTTCGTACCCAGTCACGTCGTTCAGGTTCCGGTCGTCCAAGAAACACCACTTTTTGCTCTGTTAGGTCCTTTCTGTTATTTTATGTCTTTTCACTTGTCCCTGTTTTCTTTCTGTAACATTTTTACCATTGTATATTGTTGATGGCCAAATTTCCTACGGACGAAGGCCATAATAAAGAAAAAAGAAACACCACCCCGAGGGGCGGCCATTGTATGGTACGCCAAGCATTGCGGGATCCCATAGCTTCGGCACCCACCATCCGCGAACATGTACGAGAGACTCTACAACATCCTGCGAGTTCCCGTACAGTGTCTCGACGACTCGCATCCGCCGGATTGAGGTTCTACCATCCCATGCGTCGGTTGCCGTTGACACTAGAACACCAAAGCCTGCGTTTGGAGTGTTGCCTTGCCCGGGAGGCATGGACAGAGGACGACTGGCGTCGTATCATGTTCAGTGATGAGTCCCGCTTCGCTATATCCTCTGATGACCATCACGTGCGGGTTTGGCAGTGTCGAGCGCAGAGGGCAGATCCTGCCCATATTGTGGAAAGACACACAGGCGTAATCCCTGGCATCATGGTGTGGGGTGCCATACGATATGCATTCAGGTCACCTCTAATAGTGCTTCGGCAGATTTCGACGGCACAGCGAAACGTCACAGACATTCTGCGTCCTCAGGTTCTACCCCTTAAGGCACAACACCCTGGGACAGTGTTCCAACAAGATAATGCACGTCCACACACAGCACGCGTGTCTATTGACTGCCTAAAGCATGCTGAGGTCCTCACGTGGCCAGCAAGATCTCAGGATCTCTGCATCATTGAACACGTGTGGGATGATATTGGAAGGGGACTGCGTCCCAGTACCAACCTACGGGATCTGGAGGGACTGCTGCAACAACTGTGAACGAACGTGCCTAAGGAGAGGATCCAAAGGCTGTTTGACACCATTCTGAACCGCATAAGGGCATGCATTGCGACCGGGAAGCGGAGGGGGGGGGGACACCCTACCGACCTGGTGCCAACATTCCACCTGTAACTGCCTACGGCCTTGTCTCTTTTATCCCATCGTAACTTTTTTGATGACTACCAAATAAATAATAATAAATATAATATATATATCATAAATAAAAATATTTCTAAAAACTTAATAAAATTAATAAGCATAATTAACCGAAATGTCCGTAGTATGGGCGCCAGAGTTCACCAGAATGCATCCCTCGAATTTAGATAAGAGCATGATAGACTTTATATCCCAGGGCGTGTACATAATGCTGCGTACTGGTACATCTGCTGCAGGCCTTACCTAACCTCCTGAAAACGACTAATTAGGTAGGAACTGCACCTAGGTTTATCAATAACACTGATTCTAAAATAGCTAACTATATTCTGAACAAATTCCGTCCATGAGCACCTCATCAACATACAACATTATACATATAATACACACATAAAATATTGCTGGAAGACTCCATATTTACAACAACAACAATAATGAAAACCGTGGGAAAACGAAAGCGAGAACTAAGCTACCATTTGTAGATAGTCCGATGAACAATGTACATGTATGAAGATAAATACCCTTCACTGTCTCTATATCAATTCGACTTACTGATTCTCATAATCGGCAGTTATCACATCACACAGATACTGTACCTTGTACTTCTGTGTTCACATATTTTAACACTTGTTGTAGAGATATATACACACGTCTGTCGATCCTCAACATAAATTTATGGAAAGTCTGAGATAGCTTTCACCAACATATAATGCTAGGCCGCCACAAGTGCTACACTACTTAATGCGCAAGCACTCTCCACAATCAGCCACTTTCCACAAACACAACAAGACTACGCTCCACAAACGTTTGAAGTCCAGTCCATTGCAGCCGTGTCACTCCAGTACCGTGTATCAGCACCACTTCCTTCCCGTACAGTGCCTCAGTTGTAGTTGTAGTTGTAGTTATCTTCCTTCTCGTTCCTTTACAATCACCTCTACAATCACCCTTACAATGTTCCTTACAATGTCCTGGTTGCCGCCGTATGATCAACCTTTATAGACATCAACATCCCCCTCCTCTCAGATGATCCGTCTGGATTGGTGCTTGCTAGCCAATCATGAGTAAACCTCTTCTTTCTCCCAAGTTATAAACAAACACTCGGGAGTTTTACATGAATCATCAAATTTCCCTGGTACAACAACAAGCTCATCTCATCAGGCTGGGATATATACATGACTCATTAATTTCCCGACACAAGTACATCATAACAAACACTGGGGCAGCCATATGACTCATTCAAATTACCAGAGTTATTAAAGCAATGTTTTCCCACTCGTGCAAAACAAATTACTCATACCTACATATGTGGATATCTTCCAGCTTACCAATATAAATGGCAAAATATACAAATGAAATACTGATAATAATAATAATAATAATAATAATAATAATAATAATAATAATAATAATAATAATAATAATAAATCGAATACTGACAATAATATCTCTAACTTCTACATATAATTCTGGGGTGTGATATATGTACTATCACACCATATTGTAATAATTTCAATAAAGGCACATGGTCTTTCAGCATATGTAGTTTCATTCACTTTTAACCACTCCTGGGTGCTTAACTTTTTGTGTCAGGCACTGTAATAAGAAAGATTCACAAAGCTTTTGGCAGACATTAGTATAATATTTGGGTCTATGACCTTGCTGTTAGGTCCCTTTAAACAACAAACAAGGTGTAATATTAAATAAGACGCAAATTTAGCTGTAAGCAGAGTTTATTTTAACATTAATCACATTGTAAAAATATTTTAATAAAAATAATTAAAAAAACATGATTTTATGAAAACTAGTTCCAGTTTTATGTTCCACTAATCCATAATAAAAATAAACTGATTTATCATTCATTATTTTTAAATCTGATTTTTCAGTAATTTTTAAATATCTATGTGGTAAAGTTATTGTAAATAAGTTATCTAAAGTAACATTTATTTTATTCCCCTAATTAGTATCTACAAATTGGCAATTTGAACATTTATTTTTTCTTTCAATCTCAAGATCAGTGACATTCTGTTGTATTGTTTAATTTGTATGTATAAAGGATAACAATAATAAAATTATTTAGGTTTTATCATTTTATTACTACATCTTTTTATTTATAAATGAAAACAGAAAACTCGATACCTAAAAAGAACATGCAATAAATGCAATGAAACAAAAAGTATAGATTCTTTTGTTCATAATAAAAAATGAAAGATGTTTTTCACAATACTTGTAAGGCTTGCACATATGAGGGGAAAAAACAAAACTATACGAACAATAAAGCCAAATAAGAGAGTATATTGAGAATGACAGAGAAGGAATAAGATAATATTTTCAGAATTATAAACCGGAATATCAAGAAAAATATGCTGAAAGCAACAAAAATATTATGAAGAATAAGGAAAAATTTCTTCAAAAGGTTTTTTTTGATTGTGGAAAATATGAATGTAAAACATATCTTAAGAATCATCAACAAAGTATGATGTGTAATACAGAGCAGCAAAATTGTTGGTTATTTTTTAAATATCAATTTTCAAGTTAATAATTTGTTTATATATAAATGGAAGCACATCAAGCAGTTCCAAACTGCTTCTTTTTGGTTTTGCCTGGTGAGGGCTACATGATCAATTTGAAACTCGTCTAAATATTGATTGGGGGATCTCCAGGTCATTTTCTTTCTGGGTAGAGCCAAGAAGTGTGTTGACATTAGTTTTATATTGAATATTTTGCATAAGTCTTCTTTCTCCATTTCTGTTTGTTTTTTTATGTGCTGGATGGTGGTCCTGCTTCACCGCATTACCTGACAGTTCGTATTTGCATGTCTGCATGCATTGTACTAAAGACAAACGAGTGCAGTAACTGTAGTACAACAGTTACGGCGAGTCCTATCGGCCGTTATTCTTGGCTTTCTAGTCCCAGGCCGCCACTCACCGTCAGATAGTTCCTCAATTGTAATTACGTAGGGTGAGTGGGGTGGACCTCGAACCAGCTCTCAGATGCAGGTAAAAATCCCTGACCTGTGCGGGAATCGAACCCGAGGCCTCCGAGTAAGAGGCAGGTACGCTACCCCGGGCATGTGTAGTCATGTGTAGTCTACTGTTAAAAGTTTCTAAACCGAGCGAGTTCGCCGTGCGGTTAGAGTCGCGCGGCAGCTTGCATCCGGGAGATAGTGGGTTCGAATCCCGCTGCCGACAGCCCTGAAGATAATTTTCCGTGGTTTTCTATTTTCACACCAGGCAAATGCTGGGGCTGTACCTTAATTAAGGCCACGGCCGCTTCCTTCCCACTCCTAGGCCTTCTATATCCCATCGTCTGTGTCGGTGCGACGTAAAACAACTACCAAGAAGAAGTTTCTAACATACATCTGAACTCAAGGTTGAAAGGCCAGTTTATACTGACTCCAACGAATTATTGCGGCCGAACAGTAGAGATGATTTGAATATAATGTGATAGAGATCGCGGTTTTAAGTGATTTACCAGCCTTTCACTCCTCCTCTGTTGTTCTACTGACATGTTCGAGGGTTTAGCAGGTTTTGCACGATATCTGCTCAGATCTGCAACTTTCTAATTATGCTTCCTTCTTGTATACTCTATTTTTTTGCATCTCTCTCAGCCAAGCGGCGACGGGTTTTCCATTTCTCCTGAAGCGCAAGTATCTTATATGCCAGTTTTTCCGCGTTCACTCTCATCACATGTCCGTAAAGGGTCAACTCCTCTTTTACGCTGTGGTGGATATATTTTTCATTTTCGCATATAATTCCTCGCAATAGCGTAGTGAGGATCGACCGATGGTTGGGGCTGGGGGTGGGGGATATAGTACATCATGAAGGTGCTTGCGCGTGTGTGGTGCATGAGTGTGATTATGACACTGATACAAATGAATTACGTTGATATTCAGATTGCTGTATAGGCCTACTACAAAATCTTATATTAAAATACAGAACAATATGATCAAGGTCAACAGTTTTAAAGCGAATGATATGTTCAGATTACAATCTAAAATGCAACTTCCGAAGCGTCTTAGAAAATAGATTCAAGAAATTCAAAAGAGTCGACTTTCACTTATTTATTGTAAGTTTCTATTTATTTTCTTTTGTGAAAATTCCATGAGGGGGGATTTAACACCACGTACACTCCCCGTCCCCCACCTATGCCTATGATTCCTCGGGACTAGAACTGAAAATGAAACCACCGTGGCTTTAATTCAGGTAGAGGCCAAGTATTTGTCTGGTGTGAAAATGTGATTCTTCAGGACTGGTGACAGTGGGGTTCAAACCCACCATCCCTCGAATGCAAGCTAGCAGCTGCATCACTTGAACCATGCAGCCATCTCGCTCGGCGAATCAAGATAGTGGAAGCAATGTCACACCAAGCGAGGATCTTCGTGGTCACAACTAAACACTCCCAGGTTAAGGAGTCGTAAAGCCGCTAGTCTCTTGTGACAGCCAAGGGGATGGTGAGTATGTGTTTTATCACTCATTCTAAGAATAGCAGTACAAGATAACTCGATGTTAGATGTTCTATTAACCTACTTTTCCGTGATGATTTTGAGGCTGAATATACCTAACATTGAAACATTAGTTGTAGTTCATGTCAGAGACGGGAACCATGATGATGATGATGATGCTTGTTGTTTAAAGGGGCCTAACATCGACGTCATCGGCCCCTGATGGTACGAAATGAAATAACAAAAAAATCAAATTAAAATAAAAATGTCATGAAGAATGAATGGATGGACATGAACCCTACAAAAACAAAAGCAAGCAAGCAAACAAACAAACAAACAAACAAACAAAAACAGTGGATCAGACCCAAAAAGAAGGTAGTTAATTAGAGTATTACTGACCAAGGGACCATTTATAAAGCACAATGATGCTTGATGTCGGAAGGGGTGCTAAATTCACGTCTAAGGCCCCACAGAATGGTTCCTGTCGCGAGTAAAGTAGAACCATGGTATTTGTCATATCGGGGTACTGATCAAAAGTAGCGAAGACTCACGGTGGTCCACACAAGATGGTACTACTCACAAGTATTGCAATTCGTACAGGGAACGCAGACCTATGGTGTTTCGCACACAATGGCGCCACTCATAGCCAACGCAAACCGGTAAGATTCCTCACCTAGGTGTACTAGTCATGGGCGCCGGTATTCCCGTGGTGTTCCTCACATAGTGGGTACCAATCACAGGCAACGCTGACCCACGGTGCCGCTCATATAGCGGTACAACTCACAGGCTACGCCCAGACCCGCGGTGTTGCTCACATGGGTACGACGCACGGGTACTGGAATCCACAACTAATCACAAACCTATTTCGTACCAATTTAGTGATACTACTCGCAAGTACATGCAACCCATGGTGTTCCCCGCATGATGGTACGAATCAAGAGTAGTTTCATGGTTCTAATTCAATCATCCCTTGGTCGCCCCTTGTAGTCGCCTCTTACGACAGGCAGGGGATACCGCGGGTGTATTCTACATGTGCGTCCCCCACCCGCAGGGGATAGTGTGTTTGGTCCGCGAGAGGTATTTTATTTCCCTCAAGTCCGCCGGCAAGCCGGTTAGGACCCCCCTATCCGCCACCTGGGACGCGCCACGTGGGAGTATCACCTCTCCCCCTGCTACGCCTGCGTAGCAGGTTCGTGGAGACGGGAATCAAATGCAGGTCAGTCGTGACAGAAGCTTTATACTATTGCACACAGAGCAACAGGAAGGAATAGAGAAGAAAATGAAGAAATCTAGTCAGTGCCAGTACGGGGTGTGATAGTCGTGTGGCATTGTCACTGGCTTCTCTTCAAGGCGGTAGAGGTTCGAATCTCGCCCAATGCTTGTGGGAGTTTTGAAATGAAAATTCATGTCCCTGTGATTTATATTCCACGTCAAACCATGACTATGATCAACAGGCACAAACATGCTTGTTTAGTCAGTGCCAGAGTTAATGAGGATAAAAAGACGCGGCTAAATAAGAACCGTGGAGTTCAATATTCCTTAACGCCAGCTTTTTTTAATTTCGTGTGGCTATTTCTAGCCGAGTGCAGTCCTTGTAAGGCAGACCCTCCGATGAGGGTGGGCGGCATCTGCCATGTGTAGGTAACTGCGTGTTATTGTGGTGGAGGATAGTGTTATGTGAGTTGCAGGAATGTTTGGACAGCACAAACACCCAGCCCCCGGATCATTGGAATTAACCAATGAAGGTTAAAATCCCCGACCCGGCCGGGAATCGAACCCGGGACCTTCTGAACCGAAGGACAGTACGCTGACCATTCAGCCAACGAGTCGGACAAAGCCAGCTGTAAGCTGTTCTTACTAGTTACACACATTATACGACTTCGTATTACACTGCTTTCAAATCAGAGATTACCAAACATACTGTATCGCTTCCAGCTAACCATTGTGTACACATACTGGTGGTGTACGTGCCAAATGGGAGACAAACAACAAGATGAGGTGTATGTCATCAGGCTCGCAGCCAAAATGGTTTTAGGGAACAAGAATGGAGAGCTGAAAAGAGAATGTTAGAAAAAAGTACAAAAATAAAGAAACAATTTCTTGTAAATGTTCTAGGGATGATTCAGGATACGTAATGGACCACCCGGTAGCTGACAAGACTTTCAATGAATGATCCACTCACATCGCTGTACAACTACCACGATCTGTGCTGTACGGGACTTGCATTTTTATCGCATAGTCCTGAAAGGAAACTTTTGTGAAGCCTCTGAAAGAAACTGATATAATACTGAATAAGACAGAAAGTTCTTTGTAGTAACTTAAGTTGCCTATTGCGGTAATTCTATATGTTTATACATTTTGATAAGGAAATAATAATAACAATGATTGTTGTTCTTGTTGTTTAAAGAAACCTAACATCTAGGTCATCGTTACAAAAATCCTGCAAGTGTAAATTGCAGGATTATTGTGTCCCCCATCCTAAAATTGACAAAACACTATATGGTTTATTTGCACTCCATCAACAAAAAGTCCTTACGGGCGAGTTGGCCGTGCGTTCAGGAGCGCCCTCCTGTGAGCTTGCATCCGGGAGATAGTGACTTCGAATCCCACTGTCGGCAGCCCTGAAGATAGTTTCCGTGGTTTCCCATTTTCACACCAGGCAAATGCTGGGGATGTATCTTAATTAAGGCCACGGCCGCTTCCTTCCAACTCCTAGGCGTTTCCTCTCCTATCGTCGCCATAAGACCCATCTATGTCGGTGCGACGTAAAGCCACTAGCAAAAAAAAAAAAAAAAAGTCAATTTGCAATTCCTTGTAAACACTTAGAGATAACGACTTTTCCTCATGGTGCAACTTTGTTAGATCAACTTTCAGATGCATCCTTTTCTTGTAATCAGTGTTAAAAGCTGAAGTAGTATGATAATAAGGAAAACGAAGAAGTCCATTACGTACCCTTATTATTATTATTATTATTATTATTATTATTATTATTATTAGTAGTAGTAGTAGTAGTAGTAGTAGTAGTAGTAGTAGTAGTATTTCCGCCACCGTAACGTAACTGTTAACAGTATTAGGCGTCGTCTTCGGATTTCCGGGACTGCCAGAAATTTAGGATTGGCGGAAGGCTGGTATGTGGTTAGAAAGGTACATGCAGCTCGCCTCTGCTGAGGGTATGCCTGAAAAGAGCTGCACCATCTCTGGGTGAAGACACAAATTTACTTTTGCTTTTATTATTATTACTACTATTTTTTGATTCGTTATGCCCAACTGAGGAGCGTGTGTGAACTTATTTAGCACAACGTTTCTTCTTGTCTTCCCAAAATCTCTTCATCCTTTCGCTGTGCTTCTTTTTGCGTTCTTCCTTCCATCCTGTAGCTTGCCTTTTAGGTTGATCAGCAAATTTGTGTTTCTTTATGAGATTTCTGAATTTTTTTCTGTCTTGCATGATTTTTTCATTTATACCAATTTCCTGAAACTCTTTGTTTATTTCTGTATGCTAGTTGTGATGCTTTAGAGATACTGCGAGATTAAGTATTTTCTTTGTTAGCCTATTTTTATCCATCCTGATCAGGTGACCATAGAATTTTAATCTTTTTTTTAATGATGTCTGTGATTTTTCCTGTTACTTCATAGATTCACTTTGATTTACTTTTCACCCAATGCTATTTCCGCATTTAAGTCCTAGAATTTTCCTGAGAATTTTCCTCTCTTGTTTTTCAATGTTTTTCATTTGTGATTTGTCACCAGTTATCAGAGTTTCTGATGCACAAAGGGTTTCTAGTTTGACAACTGTGTTGTAGTGTCGTAATTTTGCGTTTTGGGATATAGATTTTTTTATTGTATCTGCTCCAGACAATTTTACTTTTGTAATTGTATAATTCTTTCTCTGTTTACTTGTTGATTTATCCCGTTTGGTTGTATAATTTCGCCAAGGTATTTGAATGTATCTACTTGGAAAATTTTCCCATATCTAGTGATTAGAGGATGGTTGTTAAATCCCGATTTTGCATCTTCCATATACTTTGTCTTTTCATATGAAATTTGCAGACCTGTTCTTGCCGCTATTTCATGAAGTTTTTCTACGGACTGGAGTGCTTCTTGTTTGTTTTTGGAAAGGACTGCCAAGTCATCTGCAAAGGTGAAGCAATCAAGGTGATTTTTTTAGTAGTCTACCAATATTGACCCCTTTATTTTCATTTTTCCATTCTTGAACCACTTTTTCCAGAACTAGATTGAATAGTAGTGGTGATAATCCTTCGCCTTGTCTGACATATGTTGTAATTTCGAATGGCTCTGAAATTTCTCCTAAAAATTTAACTTTCGCTTTTGTGTCTGTTAGAGTTTGCTTGATCAGTTCCCTTGTTTTTATGTCGACTTGAAATTCCTCAAGTACGTTGAATAGAGTCTGTCGGTCTATTGAATCATAAGCTTGTTTGAAGTCAACAAAGGTAATTATTGTTTGTTTTGTTTTACGAATTGGTAAAATAGATTTTAGGTTAAAGAATTGTTTTGGACATGATCTTCCTTTTCGAAAACCTGCCTGATATCCTTCAATGAGGTGGTCGGTTAGTTTTTCTAATCTATTCAGTAGAGCTTTAGAGAAAATTTTGTAGACGACTGATAGTAAGGAAATCCCTCTGTGATTGTTTATATCTGATTTATCCCCTTTCTTGTGGAGTGGGTGAATTAGTGCACATTTCCAGTCTTCTGGAATTTTCTTAGTATTCCAGATGTTCTGTATGATTTCCTGAATTGCGTAAGCCATTTTCTCACCACCTGTTTTCAACATTTCAGCAACGTCAGTAGGAAAGTAGCGATTAAAAGCAATGTTATCATATAAAATACTTTATCAAATGAAAAACCGCACACTTTCTCACTTTTAACGAACAGTACTACGATGTTATCTTCTCGATGAATGTCAAAAACGTGCTGTTGTGGTTCTAGATGATTTCATGTTGGAAAATCAAGATATTGCGATAAATTTAAGAAACGGAAGACATAAACAGATTGACAGTTTTTATTTAGCTCAAACTTATTCAAAAATTCCTAAACAGTTGAATTTTAATTCACTACATAATATTCAGACAAGATGAGAAAGTAGGTAGGGACACGAAATGTGAAGATTTTAAAAATATTTGTAACAATTGTTGGATCGAAGATTTTGGTTTTATTACAATTGATATGACTCGTAAAACTAATGATGGAAAATATCGTAACGAAATGGAAAGATTTCTACAAATATAAAACATCAAAAATATCAGTAGTGATTTTTAAAATAAATTGTTTAGATATCAGTTTTTTCCGTAAAAATTTACTAAGTTTAACATATATTGGTAAATAAAAATATTTTATAATTACACTGACTGACAGAGCAAATGCAACACCAAGAAGGAGTGGTCAGAACTTTATACCAATTGCAGGGTAGACTGACGTCACTGAGGTATGATCATGATGTGAAATGCGCCGCTGTGCTGCGCACGTAGCGAACGATAAATGGGACACGGCGTTGGCGAATGGCCCACTTCGTACCGTGATTTCTCAGCCGACAGTCATTGTAGAACGTGTTGTCGTGTGCCACAGGACACGTGTATAGCTAAGAATGCCAGGCCGCCGTCAACGGAGGCATTTCCAGCAGACAGACGACTTTACGAGGGGTATGGTGATCGGGCTGAGAAGGGCAGGTTGGTCGCTTCGTCAAATCGCAGCCGATACCCATAGGGATGTGTCCACGGTGCAGCGCCTGTGGCGAAGATGGTTGGCGCAGGGACATGTGGCACGTGCGAGGTGTCCAGGCGCAGCCCGAGTGACGTCAGCACGCGAGGATCGGCGCATCCGCCGCCAAGCGGTGGCAGCCCCGCACGCCACGTCAACCGCCATTCTTCAGCATGTGCAAGACACCCTGGCTGTTCCAATATCGACCAGAACAATTTCCCGTCGATTGGTTGAAGGAGGCCTGCACTCCCGACGTCCGCTCAGAAGACTACCATTGACTCCACAGCATAGACGTGCACGCCTGGCATGGTGCTGGGCTAGAGCGACTTGGATGAGGGAATGGCGGAACGTCGTGTTCTCCGATGAGTCACGCTTCTGTTCTGTCATTGATAGCCACCGCAGACGAGTGTGGCGTCGGCGTGGAGAAAGGTCAAATCCGGCAGTAACTGTGGAGCGCCCTACCGCTAGACAACCCGGCATCATGGTTTGGGGCGCTATTGCGTATGATTCCACGTCACCTCTAGTGCGTATTCAAGGCACGTTAAATACCCACCGCTACGTGCAGCATGTGTTGCGGCCGGTGGCACTCCCGTACCTTCAGGGGCTGCCCAATGCTCTGTTTCAGCAGGATAATGCCCGCCCACACACTGCTCGCATCTCCCAACAGGCTCTACGAGGTGTACAGATGCTTCCGTGGCCAGCGTACTCTCCGGATCTCTCACCAATCGAACACGTGTGGGATCTCATTGGACGCCGTTTGCAAACTCTACCCCAGCCTCGTACGGACGACCAACTGTGGCAAATGGTTGACAGAGAATGGAGAACCATCCCTCAGGACACCATCCGCACTCTTATTGACTCTGTACCTCGACGTGTTTCTGCGTGCATCGCCGCTCGCGGTGGTCCTACATCCTACTGAGTCGATGCCGTACGCATTGTGTAACCTGCATATCGGTTTGAAATAAACATCAATTATTCGTCCGTGCCGTCTCTGTATTTTCCCCAACTTTCATCCCTTTCGAACCACTCCTTCTTGGTGTTGCATTTGCTCTGTCAGTCAGTGTATAATTAAATACATTGATACATTCGTACTTGATGAATAGCATGGAAGTAACAAGTTACATTCCATTGGATATGCATGACCAAAATTACAATTATATTTTATAAACTAGCTGATGTACCCGTGCTCCGCTACGGGACTCAGAAAGACTGACCTTGTGGTTTTCTAACTGAAGTCAACAAGGGCCATTACAAAAACGTCAGTAGGAAAGTAGCAATGCTATCATATAAAATACTTTATCAAATGAAAAACTGCACACTTTCCCATTTTTAACGAACAGTACTACGGTGCCGATCTAACAGTCCAAAGTTCCAGAGCTGGAATGACCAGGCCACAGACAGTCGTGAATACTTCTCTGCCATTATTCCGTTAAATATGCACACTGCTCATTTCAATCAGTGCCTCAGAGGAGGGATTGAATAGCTCGAATGCTATGGTGAACCAATGTGTTACGTACCAGTAGTATCAGAAAATTTATGACTCAGAGGAATGACATGCTAAAGACCTCCCCAGCTACTTCCCGCCAATATTCAGGCAGGCTGTTACAGTCGGTACGGCCGGGCGAGTTGGCCGTGTGGTTAAGAGCGCGCAGCTGTGAGCTTGCATCTGGGAGATAGTGGATTCGAACCCCACTGTCGGCAGCCCTAAGGATGGTATTCCGTGGTTTCCCATTTTCACACTAGGCAAATGCTGGGGCTGTATCCTACACTCCTGCCACTTTCCTATCCCATCGTCGCCATGAGACCTATCTGTGTCGGTGCGCCGTAAGGCAAATTTTAAAAAATACTGGGTACACAGCAGTAATCCTATCTATCGTAGATGAGTGGCAACAGATGACACAAAGCACAAAATTAAAGATGTTGTTAAAAGCTAAATATCCAAACCATATATTCCTAGCAAATATTATATCGACACGATGAAAATTTATTGTAGCAGTACCTCATTTCCTAAGAATTTTGTAAGACCTAACGGTCTACATGTGGGATTATATAGAATCCATTTATTTTCAGATTCCAATTTTAAAATTGCAATCTGTAAGTGTAAAATAGCAGGGACGTATTCAATGACATTTCTTTTTTGAATACACACATGTGGTTGTTCATGATAAAGGTTTTATGTGTGTTTTGTTTAAGCAACGTTAAAATCAAAAGTGTCACGTGGAAATATGTGTATCACGACTATGGTAGTAGACTTAATAGGTATACTATCCCTCAGTCCCAAAGAGCCATTTTTAAAAATTTCCATTCAGCTGTATAGCCTATTGGCTCCGTGCGTACATCAATATGCTGCTGCGGGCAGAAATTACGAGAACTACTTAGGGGTAGGCCTACTTCAACAACAGCTGACCATAAGAAGCTGGAATATGCGTGACGTTTACATACATATATTCAATCATTTTATAATGGCCCTATATTGCTGAATCCCTGTCTGTGTTTTTGTCTAAAACCATTATTAGAATCTAAGACCATATTCCCTATGTGATGATCCGGTCATGTTTGTGATGTAGATAGCCGCCGTGATGGATTACATTGGCGTGAAGAGTAGAACCTTGTGTCCCTGTACATTCTCTATCCCAAGTTTTTGTTTTGTTTTTGATACAATATATGATACCTACGTGTGCTTTTTCAGCTAATTTCTTATCTTCCCCCTTTTACAATATCATCCTTCATAGTTTTGGCTTTACTCGAAAAAACGACTGGTGGCTGGATATAACACGAAAGCGAAAACCAATAAATGAATTAAAAAGGAGAATAAGTAGAAGAAGAAGAATCATTTGTGATCTTTTAGAGCACACACATTATAATAGATACACATTGTATTGTATTTCCATAGTCTTAATTATAGCCAGTAGAATAATAATAATAATAATAATAATAATAATAATAATAATAATAATAATAATAATAATAATTTTACAATGCTGTCTTCAGATTGTTATTTTTTAGTGTCATACTTTCGGGCAGAACTATATGCTTGCTGTTGGCTCCGTTAATAGATACTGGTATACAACGGTTTTCTTCACGACCTCTTGATATGCATTTGAAAAGACGGTGGATCATAGCAGTAAAGCGCAAGAAGTAATTTGCGATTTTTTCATTTTAATTAATACAAAATAACTCTTTGCAACATGTATTTTAACCATTTTATAAATTGGTTAACAATTAGAAACAAATTATAATAGCAATGTTACATGTGCAAAGCAGGCTGGAGTAGGCCATCTTTTTTAGAGCACACACATTATAATAGATACACATTGTATTGTATTGCCTTAGTCTTAATTATAGCCACTAAAATAATAATAATAATATACCGTACTGTACTAAACACAAAGTGTGAAATGTTATAGTATTCCGTTACAACCTAACGAAATAGATTTCAAAGTCAGTAGACAAATATAATTACATAAAAAGGCCTCCATTACGCAATATCAATAGCTCACAGAAATACCGTATTTTACATCCGTAAATTCATGTCCTCGTCCCGAGGTTGTGCATTTCTTTTCAAGCACACCAATCTCATGCCAGTCTTAAGTTTCTGGCAGTTTCAGGACTCAAGCTCGGGCTCCCGAGGAAGGCAGCTGGTAGATCCAACCGTTATATTACAGCGGTGGACTTGATCATATTATAAATACAGACACACAATATAAATGATATAAATCACTTTAAGTGATTCTGAACTTTTCTTCTCATGCGTAATTTTTGATAGTGTACATGCGGTTTCAATATCAGGAATTTCAATAGGTCCAACATCAAGCCAGAGCCTCTCTATCAGAAAATGTTCCTCTACTCTCTTCCCCCTGTTGTAGTTTTCTTTCCCTACGTTTGAGATGCGAGGTCGAGACCATTCACATGGTCAATCAGTACGCGAGGTGACACAAGACCAAGACCAACTACAATATATCAGACCAGGACGAATAGAAATGAATAGTGTGACGACTCCCTCTGAATCACATGTTAACGGACACGGTGTACATGTTTTCCGCCACCTGCAACGCTGCCGTCAATAATTGTCCAAGTACGCGCGCTTTTTGTCCGCTTAATGTGGAATTGTGTAAACACTTTATGGTCTTTTTCGGTAGTTTTATATATTCTTCAATTTTATACGTGCAAAATACATGGTGTTAACTTTTCGTGAACTGAAAAGTGAAAAAGATTAAGCATTTGAGAAGTAGGACTTATACTTTGGCATATGCATCAATTTACTAACGCATGTGAATTTGCCTACAACTTGCTATGTCCCGGGTTGCAAGTCGGGTTACGATAAATATTCGAATGAAAAACTGTACTTTTTCACACCCAAAAGGTCCCACTCTATTCTCAAAGTGCCTTTAAGTGATAGTACTCTTAACATCATATTTTCAGTCAAATGAGAACCATGGCAAAAGCTGTTGTCAAAGAGAATGCCAAAATCATAAGTACAGCTCAGGAAAGAATTGCAGGAAACTTACCTTTGATCATCCACTATTATCAAGTTGGAAAGGTGAACAAATAGTTCCTTTCACCAGTTCAAAAATGAATGTTATTCATCACTTCTGTGGGGATATTGTTAAACATGCGAGCAAAGTGACAGATTTTAGAGCATGTATTGGTTCTCTGCAAAACAATACAGAGGAGTTCGGCTCCATGGCTAAATGGTTAGCGTGCTGGCCTTTGGTCACAGGGGTCCCGCTGGCACGGGGGCTGGGTGTATGCGTCTTGTTTTCATCTTCACCACGTCGCGACGCACAGGTCGCCTAAGGAAGTCAAATCAAAATAACTGCATCTGGCGAGCCAACTTGCCCTCGGACACTCCCGGCACTAAAAGCCATACGCCATTTTATTTAATACAGAGGAGGCAAAAGGCAGTCCGTTTTAAGTCCTAACAAGTCTACCAGAATATACGTAGTAACTCACCCAACTATCCCATTTACCCACCGAATTAATTATTTATGTTTTCTCATGTAGAGGAAGTTGTGGGAACTGTTAGTGTACAAGAAGCATTATGGGGAAAAATATTTCAAGAATGCCTGGACAGTTTACCTTCAATTACTGTTTCTCATGGATTTGGCGCTGTACTGGAAATTGCGCAGGACTTGGTACCAAAATTAATTTTGCATTACAGTACGATGCCGATTTTATTTCCGAATAAAAGTAAGAAAGAAATGCAACCTCGTACGACCGCAAAATATACCCGGAAAATGTCAAAGGTGTCCAGTTAACTGACTGATAGGGTGAAGTACTGGCAAGATTCATTAAGTTAAGCATGTTAATATATTTTAAAGTAATTGTATAGGAATTAAATGTGTATGCCATACCGGTACGTAACAATTATGTGGGTGCCTGCAGAGTTATAATATGTGCGCCGTTCCCGCGTCCAGGTCGAGTCGCAAAAAGACCCATACTAGGTCAATATTTTCATTAGTGCCGATTGGGGTCGCAAGTTCTGATAGAAAAGTCACCGAATAAGACAAAGGGATGTATTTGTATTTTATCAACGCGCTGGACGTCTCCATCTCGCGATTCAAATCATATCATCATAAATTCCTATCATTCTTAGCCTATGAATACTTATAAGTATATGCTTAACCTAAGTAGGCATTGAAAGAATAAATACATTTATCTAACCTTTGTTAAATTAAAAGATCTTGAAAATAGTATGAAAATCGAATATCTTGAAGATAATCTAGTTATCTCATCACCTAACTAACCTAATTAATATTTATAGAACATCTAAAGGCCTTTGATCTCAAATGAAAAATATAAGTTCTTGCTATATACATGATTTTTGTGGGATATAGAGAATGATTAAAATGCTCATTATTTATTATAAATTATTGAATTAAAATCACGTTTCATATTCTTTCTTTGCTTTTACACAACCCAATTTCTTGAATTCTTCTCTTAATTTTATACACAATTGCAAATCTATTCATAGGTTTTCATTTTTGTTTTGCCTGCATCTATCTGTCAACATATTGTCATTACAGTTATATCACGTTTGTTAACCTCCATGTAAGAAAAGCATTCGTTTTCTCATTCGCGTGTGTATCGATTATTTCAAAATATATGTCCCTACATTCATACTTCCTAACAATAACCAACGACCGGATTACAAAATCTTGTTTATTCCTTCTTCTGTTGTCTCTTGGTCGATTGCCTCCTTTTCTCAGGAAGAAAAGATAAGACAAGTCATTGAATCATCACATCACTCTCAAAATAATCAAAGCTAGCATTACTGATTATTGTTTAAGTCATTCATCAAAAATAAATATAAATTTCCAAGATGAATTTAAGTGCCAACTATATTTAATATTTGTGATCTGTCACCATGTTACCAGTTATTCCTGACATCTTGTTTAATGTTATTTCTGGAAATTCTGGAGTCTTTCATCTAAGAAGACTCTAATAACCAATGTCATTATCATTCAATTACTGAAAACCTCTTCAGTGATGCCATTTAATATGAGCAAACAAGCCTCCTAACTCTATTTGTTTGAATAAACACATTTGTGGTTAATAATTCAGGATAATTTGAGTTAAGTTCATTTTAACTTTCCTATATGGATTCGTTTTTTGATGATCTACAGGTATTTAATCAACATAAGCAAGTTACATGGGTCGTATTTAGTGTTATATATGGAATACTGAAGGATTAATATGCGTTATGGAATCGAATACATCTACTCTCAACCTTAAATTGCGTCAACTAACTTATCATAGTCAATAAAATATATCCATCTCTTCAATCTCGACGAAAAAATAATACTCACCATCATTATTCTTCTTATTACTCGACCATTCTTCACATATACATCATCTGCTTCGTATTTCTCATAATTTCCTTATAATAACCACAATAATCTATCTTAACTTGACGCATGTGACTTATGTATTCCATTTCCTTCTCAATTTTATTCAGATTCCTCTCAAATTCTTCATATGTCTTCCTATGACCTCGATATAACCTGTATATGGCATTACATTACCTCCATTTCGTATTATAATATCCTAATATAATCATAACACTAACCACAATGTCGTATCATATCAACAGCTGAAGTAAGTTAACCTCTTTACTCAATATTGATAGCATTACGAACGCATGACTTGGTTATCACTGGTTAAATATATCCTAACTCAAAGAACTTGTCATTTTGGTCAGATGACCACCTAAAACCTCCTATGTTGTTAAATCGTGCCTTTCCACATGTAACATCACTTCTCTTGAATATAAATTCACGACAGCACTGCACATACATATTTCATACAAATAGAAAATGGCACTTCTCAAAAACTATGTTATTTAAATTACTTACGGTAATGATATTTTAATAAACTGTACGGAAATAAAAGATATTTCCGTTTTCCCTAGCTGCTGTGTGTCCAAATGCTCAGGACATGTCGTCAATACGACTGTAGCATCGTGTTAGTCTTCGGGAAATATCTGGGTAGGTCTCTCTTCCTTCTCCGTCATCTGGGCTTCAAGTCCCCATCTCCAAACAGCCTTTCCTCGGTCTTCTTAGCACATAATGCTGGCCATTTCTTGTGCAGTTAGAACAGAAATATAGATTAAGACGGTCAGTTTCGTCATCTTAGTGTACAAAGCCTTCTATGATTTAGAAATATATTGATACTAATGCTTCTTTCAGTCGAATCGTGCTAATGTCTTGCAGACTACTAACATGGCTATAAAGATTTCAATTATACTGTGATTTAATTTCCTATAGTTGTTTCTGAACTGCTGTAGTATTTCTTCTCTTCTTGCGAGCGAGTTATGATGCTGCGTATTTCTTTCACTTGGTATCTCGACGTAGCTGGTTACGTAACGATTCTGACAAGTCGTTCTATTTCAATTTATTAATTTAAAAGTCTGCAGTATTTTCGTTGTCTCGCACAATTTCCCTTCTTAATTAAAACCTTCTTCTATAGATGTTGTCTCCTTTCTGAATTAATATATATCGCAGCGAACTGCTTGCGTTGGTTCCTTCTCGAATAATTTTTTTAAATAATAAATTTGTAACAATATTCTATCTTTCATTCTTTTCCACCGCCTTCTAGATGTTATTTCTCGGTTTGTACCAGATAAAAGAATGATATTCTCGACATTTAAGGTTAGATTTCCGTCTTATTTTTAATGTTCCCGCGGCATAGCGTCCATTTTTGTACCACACTATTCACTGCTAACTGTGAAATGACACATACTGTATGTTTATATTACGTAGCATGTACACTAACAGTTAAACATGGGTCTTAAGGTTATAATTGATAATTGCAACTGAGTTTGATATCGGGGTCAATTAATGAAAGATTACTTAGCTCTATAGACACAAACACGTTTCAGATATTCGTTAAGATACTGACGAACCAATTTCAGAAGTAATGGCATTAAATCATTACTAAATGCAAAATATTTCCTGCGTGTTTTTCACTTATTACTTTCAAAACAAGGAACACTGTATCTTAATTCGAACGAAACACATACCACACATAAACACAGTCATCGTTCAGTAAACAGAATACACAGTCCTGAAACATCACAATAATTAACACACGGTTTAAAATAATTTATTTAAACGATAAACTCCGAATTAAGTCACATCAGATCTCATTTAGAATCACATGTTCGGAGACAGCTGATCACTTTCTATCGACGCCAGCGCCGCGTGGTGTAGGAACATATCAACCAGAAGAAGTCGTCACACTATGCGTTTCTATTCGTCCTGATCAGACCTTGATGCAGCTATCGATATTACCTAAAATGGCCACGCAATCGGTTTGTTCAAATGTAAACATGAGCATGTGCGAAGTATCAGTTTAGTTCTTTCTGTTCGTTTGGTTTGATTGGGAAACGTTAGTGTAGTGATGTATTTATTGAAATTTGGCTTTAAAACTATTTTGATATATTAGGACGTGTCGATCGTATTGTGTGTCTGGATATAATTCATATTACAGCAGATGCAATTACATTCAGATCAAGTGTACTTAATGCACCGTGATGATTTCGTAGTTACAAATATTTATTACGGTGCATTAAAATATTCGACGATAAATTTGTCAACAGAGAGGATGTTTTCCATGTACTTGATGGGCTATTTTGTTTCGGATAAGGCCAAATGTCAGTGTTGGTGCATATTCTAGTACATTTCTCAATTACTATTCTTTTTGAGGTTTTAGAAAGTGATATTATAAAATGTGATAAAGCTATTTATTTTATCTGTGAATGAAGATTACATGCTCTTTGTTAAATTAGAGGACAAGTTATCAACTGATAAACTGTCACTTACAGTACGTATTTACGTTGCCAACGATTTTGGTGTTAAAGTGCTTTATACGAAAATGTATCTCCCACCAGAGAACTTCAAATTGATTCTCCTATTAATTATCTTTTTTTTTTTTTTTTTTTTTTTTTTTTTTTTTTTTTTTTTTTGCAAGTTGCTTTACGTCGCACCGACACAGGTAGGTCTTACGGCGACGATGGATAGGAACACGTGGGGAGGAAACGATCGTGGCCTCACTTATGGTACAGCCCCAGCATTTGCCTAGTGTGAAAATGGGAAACCACGGAAAACCATCTTCAGGGCTGCCGACAGTGGGTTTCGAACCCACTATCTCCCGAATACTTATTAATTATCTGAAGTGAAACAGATATATAGCAGCTTGGTGAGCCATTATCAGAATCATTGTTTTGAGATAACTGAAATTCGTGACAAGGTTATGTTTCTAGTAAATTTCTTGAACGAGGTAGGCTATTGTATTTAAAAGCGTACGGTATGGTAATATAGAGGTCATTCAAATAAATGTCTTTCTAAAACAAGTATTGATTTATAGGAAGAAGAATTACGGTCTGGAATAATTTACTAATGGTGCCCCCTACTCTATACTATACGACAGCCGTAAATTCAGATCATTGGCGATTGCTTGCTTGCTTGCTTGCTTGCTTGTTTGCTTGCTTGATTGATTGATTGATTGATTGATTGATTGATTGATTGATTGCTTGCTTGATTGATTGATTGATTGATTCATTGATTGAATTGAAACTGCCACACTTTGAAACGCATCAGATATTCCCTCAGGACTGATATTTTAGAATGCAAGACTATATAACAGGTACCTATTTCCTGGACCATACTAGTTCATAGGAAAGACTTATATTTTGAATTTTCCACTTATTGCTTATCTAAATATAGGCTATTTCTAGACGGTATTGGTCTATTACGCAAAGTATTATTATTTTCGTTATTATTGACAAGTTAGAAATTCAATACGATAATCCAAAGGTTGTTTATGTATCACAGGCTTGTTTACATTCAACCGATGCGTCGGCCATGTTGATTTTGTATTAAGGTCTAATAATATTGTAGATGGTCTTGGGTGACATGTTCTGAGCAAAATAAACAATAAACAAGAGCTGAAATATGCTTACATTTCATGGAAACTATTCGCCTTCATGAAATAATAACGATTGTTATCAAGAACTTCCTTAGAACATGGTTATGTTTAAAATGAATTAAAATTTAAAATTAATTGCCTCCCTAGCAGCATTAACCTACGCTAACATGATATCGTATTAGAAATAGACCAAGGATATTGTGCTGAAGACAGCATTGTTGAATGTGTATATGAACATTGATCTCGTTATCACCACTACCAATACATAAATTACTACGTTGCCTCTATCGTGAAATTTTAGGACATCTAGTGAACCAAAGTTTCTTCCTGATCACATTTGCAGTTATTGTTCTGTTGCTATTTCCTGCGAACTGTTTTTCTTGTAAATTTATTACATGACCACTTTTTTGCAAATTTGGAATAATGTGGCCAATTGTTGTTGCATAAAACACTCTGAAATCCCACTGTTATTATTTAGTCGGCCATGGCAGGACAGGACGCAGTGAGACGACAGCGGATATGTGGGCAGTGAAACCACCGCCGTCTCAATCTCTATATACTGCCTCCTCTGTCCTGCCAGAATTGCGTTTTCAGCGACATTATAGATGGCAGCACTTAATGCACCCAAAACATATGTTAATTGAATGAGAGTTTGTCCGTAAGATCAATATAACATGAGAAATCCTTAACATGCTACTACTAATTGAGAAAATAATGCACATACTGAAGCTAAAATTTCACTTTTGGGCCTGATATAAGATATAGAGGATTAAAATGTATATTAAAAAATCTTACCATTTACAGTAGATACTGTATATAAGCATCAACCCACTGGAAGTAAGCAACAGGAATAATGAACTTAAAGGCCGCTTACAACAAAAACGCAACAGTTTATTCGCGAGAGCAAGATATTTTCCAATATATATGCCGTTGACACCCTCAGCACTGACCACGCCTTCGAACTTATCAGTGGTTCGGTAGCAGAGGAACCTTTCCTTAATAGTCATTTCATCGGCAATCACTGTTACAATTCTCTCTGTTGGTTGGAGAGTTTTACATTCAGATTTAGGTCCTTCCTTCAATAATTGGGAAATCCCGACACCACACTTAATATTTCCCGTTGTACAGCACCTGACCAGAGTACTTCACGATGGAACTGACACTCGACTGGAAGTCCTACCATATTCGTAACTGAGCTCGATAGCTGCAGTCGCTTAAGTGCGGCCAGTATCCAGTATTCGGGAGATTGTAGGTTCGAACCCCACTGTCGGCAGCCCTGAAAATGGTTTTCCGTGGTTTCCCCATTTTCACACCAGGCAAATGCTGGGACTGTACCTTAATTAAGGCCACGGCCGCTTCCTTCTAACTGCTAGCCCTTTCCCGTCCCATCGTCGCCATAAGACCTATCTGTGTCGGTGCGACGTAAACCAGCTAGCATATTCGTAACCTTTTGGGGGTACTATTCTCCATGCCACACAGTACCTTATATTTTTTCTAACCACGCGGGTATTGTCTTGCGAAAATTATTGATTTGATCTAAAAGATAAAGGGTCTTTTGATCATTATCTTTATCTGCTTCCTTTATTCCCTTCAGATGATCAATTTCTGGATTGTCTTCAAATGTAGTCTCAGAATTACCGATCAGAGCTCCTGATGTATGATCTTCTAATGTCTGCTGTCATTATTACTGGTTGGGATATCGACTTGGAGTGAGACATCATTGTTCACATGGATTTCGTGCTCGATATCCAATGTATTTCCTGTGGTTGAAGAGCTTATTCCCTCAAGGATTTGTTCCAAAGAAATCGCTGTCTGGTCTTTCGTGGAGCATTTTTTCTGGTTTGAAGCTAATAGGGATAATTCGGAAACTGGTTTGGTACAAGATCCGGCTTCAGCATCTTTCTCTTACAGTTTTCTCGGCAATCCCCATCACTACAGTTCAGGCTACAAACACGAGAACAATAGGATAGAATCCATTCACTACCCTTGTTTGGTCCTTGCCTTAATATGCGTCAAGCCATTTTCTCCGAAGTTCTTTACTTGAGGGAATTTCATGAAACCTCACACCTGAAGAATTTGAATCTCTTTGCTTTGATATACAGAGGGGAACACAACATTCACCATGTTACAGCCAGAAACACACACACAAATATTCGAAGTAAACGCGCGGGAACTCAAGTACATCGGTACGGAGATAAGCTGGCGCTCCTAGCGGAGGTTTGTGATACTGAACGCTCACGCTAAGTTGTATGTTAACCGCATACCATAGAGCAGGCAGTATATAGAGATTGAGACGGCGGTAAGTGAAAAGCATTAACTTACAATGTTCGCCATTCGCAGCGCAGTGATTCACTTCTCCCATCAGCGCACGGAGCCTATAGCCTACTCCTCAAACACTGGACTGGATGTAGTTGATAAAAATCACGATTTTTTAGAAAGGCCTTCGAACAAGAAACTTAAAATTTATCCTCAGTTACTACTTGAAAACAATTAAAAAACGAAAGTTATCTTCATTGTTATTTAACATTGCTTTATATTCGAGTCAAGGAAGAATTGAATATTTGTTGGCTGTACGCATAAAGTGATCAGTGGAAAGAGACACAGAAAATAACATGATTTCTACTCCAGGCAGCAGAACATTCTTATTGAAGTCATATCGCCTAACAACCCAGTTTCATGCTAAATATATACTCCTTAGATCTCGTTGACTACAAATTAAATATGTCAAGCATCGTTTGTCACATTAGCCACACATTCTTACTGTTCCGACATCTCTTGTCATATTGAAGTACTAGCTGATGTGTACCCGTGCTTCGCTACGGAGTTCTACATTGTATACAGAATTCTAGGTTAGGTAGTGTATACGTTGTAAGTAAGATTGTAATCAATTGCGTAGCCCTTAACTTTACCCTAGAAACGCGACGGGGAAGTCACCCAACATCATTTTTCTTTTTAATGTGAAGACTGGGTTAGGGAATCTCCATTGTAATGGTAGGCCCTCTTCCCGCCTGAAATCAACATAGGTCATTTCAATGACGCCAATGACGCCAGTAGGAATGTCGCGATTAAAAGCAATGCTATCATATGAAATACTCGATCAAATGAAAAATCACACATTTTCTCATTTTAACGAACAGTAGTACGCTGCCGATCTAACCGTCCAAAATTCCAGAGCTGGAATGACCAGGCCCCAGACAGCCGTGAGCCTTGAACACTCTGTTATTTTCTGAGGGCGGGGGGTAGAGGAGGGCGAAGAGTGGAGAATCCCAGGGCAAAAACTATGCCCTTCTACTCTCTGTTTCCTAGGAGTACCCGATGAGTTGGAAAATCTCAATTCACTACACTGGCGGGGGGAAATCTATCTGACTTGGAGGCAAATTTTTCCTCAAAGCCAGAGGAGAAACCCCCTCTTGGCTCTTAATTTGGAATTAAATGAATGTAGAATTTAATAACAGTAAAGAGGAAGAAGCTTTTCTTAAGAAATGTCTCATTTCAGGGTTGAATTTTAAGTTATTTATTGAATTGTGGTGCTATCATTTGGAATAGGCAGAAATTGTAATTCTAGACCAGGTCGTAAGTGAGCCTCTGCCATTATACCGTTAATTGTGCACACTGATCAATCCAATCAGCGCATCAGTGTAGGGATCGAATAGCTGGAATACCATGATGAGCCAGCGTGTTATGTGCCAGCAGTGTCAGAAAATGCATGAACCAGAGGAATGGTACGCTACAGAAAACAATTTTCTAACTCCCCTGCTATTTCCCGCCAATATTCAGGTAGGCTGTCATACTCGGTACGCAGCGGTGATCCCATCTATCGGAGATGAGTGGCAGCATAAGAGGCAAAGATCACAACAAGCAATAGTCAACGTAATGTTATTGTTGATCAATTTTATGAGTTTTCGATATTGCAGGCTCTCTCAAATAACACTCTTATCATAGTCGGTACGGTAAAACTGTATAAAACATAAATGATCCGGAAATTATATTCTTTTCGATAGGACCCATTTTAGGCGCCTTCCCTTAAACTACCATTTCATCCAGGGTGAATAAAATTGTTTATAGCTTAGACCGTAGTTTCTTATTCCCCGACTTTATATACCGGTTTTCATTAAATTTTGTTTACCTATGTTCTCCTGATTCAGCGTTGATATGGACTTAGCAACAAAAATACAAATTCATGAATATATCTGTTATAGCTGGCACGGTAAAAATATGTAAGACATAAATGATCCAAAATTTAATTCTATATAACTTTAGTTATGCAGTATTTATCGATAAGATCACTAATAACATAAATATTTGAGAATTAAATTTTAGGACTTCCACTAAACTACTATTCCGTTCAGCGTGAATAAAATGATTTATAGCCTAAATTGTAGTGGCTCATTCCTCGACTTTACATACCGATTTTCATTAAATTCTCTTTAGCCGTTTTCTCGTGATGCGTGTACAGACAGACAGACAGACAGACAGACAGACAGACAGACAGACAGACAGACAGACAGACAGACAGACAGACAGACAGACAGACAGACAGACAGACAGACAGACAGACAGACAGACAGACAGACAGACAGACAGACAGACAGACAGACAGACAGACAGACAGACAGACAGACAGACAGACAGACAGACAGACAGACAGACAGACAGACAGACAGACGGACAGACGGACAGACAGACAGACAGACAGACAGACAGACAGACAGACAGAAATTACGTTAAAGTAAAAAGTGCATTTCCTTGTTACTGTGGACACGGCCGACTCAGAAATAACCATTTTTAAATTCTGAGCAATGTAGAGACAAAACTCTTATTTTATATTATACTAGCAAATGTACCCGTGCTTCGCTACGGTATTCTACAATGTATACGGATATCGAAGTAAATTGCTGTACATGAAGTGAATAAAAAAATTAATTGCATGTCTCTTGGCGTTATCCGAGAAAAATCATAGGGAGGTCCGCAGACGTTTCCAATGTAAAGTGCGAGTTGCAGAGTTGTATGATAACGACAGGTCCACTTGTCTGCCGCAATACACTATGCGTAACGTCAGTCACATTTTGATGGGTAAATTTGTTTATAATCGGGGGCACCTATACCTAATGATGAAGAGAATCAGGTGAAAGAGTTTAAAAAAATGCACGCTCCCTTGCCTTCTGCTAGTCAAATCAAGAAGGGAATTATACATTACAATGGTACACAGGCGTTGGAGAACTACCCCATTCCTATTGCTAGTTAAGGTCGATGTGGGGAGTACTGATTACAACAGCAGACGCCCTCCTGCTGAGAGTCACTATTGATTTGTAAAGTATTAATTACGATGTAAGACACACCCCTTTCTAGGTACTACAAATCGACTTAAATTAATAAATGTAGATCGACATACGGAAGTATATGCATGTTCACCTTCGTTTACAGAATAACTGCTGCTAAACGGTGCATTCATATTGAAAATCGGATTGTATAAAAAGACGACTCTGGCCTCATTTAGCTATCTAAATGGCTGGCCCTATGGTATTTCCTAGTATCTCATCTATTTAAAGGCAAGATTATTTTAGAACCGTTGAATAGGGTGAAATTTGTGTAAGATTTTCACACAGTGAATTACTTTTCAGATACTTATGCGACAGCTTCAAACATAGAATTTGGCTGGGTGGGCCAATATTCGTGTAGAATTTGATGATCCCGTCTTTCCTATAAGTGAATCAAACCATGAATTTTCGTGTACAAAGTGAAAAATTTAGGTAGATCCAGAAATAGAGCCAAATTTAACATAAGGGACAGAGATACAACGAAAAGTCATAGGATCAAAGTTGTAGATCACTCTAAATTGAACGGAGATTGTGCCATCCCTTTTGTGATACGACTTACCGTCTAGCCACCAAATACCTCGAAAGGAAAGTCTGCACCGTCATTAAAATTGCCTCCATATTTCGATATTTTTGGGGGGTAAAACAATTTTTAAATATCTCGTAAATCTTCCATCGATTACAGGCAAAAAGCTATAATTTTGCCAAATTTCTATTTTCTAACTCGTCTGGGAGATTGTGCTGCCATCTTGATATGGGGAGGGGGTTACAAAATTAGGACTTTCAGGAAAATGTTAAGCCCATGAAACGTATAGGTCATCCTTCAGGCTAAATATCACCGACTGTGTTCTTATGCAGATTTGAAACTCCCAGCGTGTCCCTCTTAGAGAATTTTGAGAATTTTAGATTTTTCTAGGGATCCTGAAGTCATCAGGTTGTCTGGTACCAAGTTTTAAGTTTCTAGGATGCCTAGAATGGTCTCATTAATTCACGCCTGTTTTCATTTTTGTGCCTTAATTCATATATGTATAGTACAGTATATATAGATCGCGCCAAACTGACTTCTATTTATTAATATGGATTATATATTTCACCCGCTTCCGAAGTGGTTCTAGGGGCGTCTTACTCCCACAGTGTGTTTTCCAGGTAGTAAGTCATACTTGAAAGTCATATTGGAACATACACACGTCTATTACCTTGGGCATATTTGACAATTTATTTTTTCACCCTTTCTCACCCTCTATACCAAAGGGGGGTGAAGCTGGACTTTAAAAATCCGGAATGTTACTATTCATTTCAGCGACATGGAAAACTATGGATTAGGCAGTATATTCGATTATTATTATTATATCTCATTCCCCTCCCCCCTAAAGGGGGTTAAACTTTGAGTTTTAAAAAACCGGGAGTGTTACTATTCATCTCAGCGACCCCGAAAACTATGGCTTCGACACTATTTTCGATTATTTTAAAATCTGAATCCCCCTCAACCCCACCAGAAATGGGGATGAACTTGGACTTGTAAAATATCCGGGGTCTCAACATTCGTCTCAGCGACCCCGACAACTATGGATTCAACAATATTTTCGTTTATTTTTATATATCACTCTCTAACTGCCACGTACCACGAAGGGGGCTGAACTTTAAAAAATTCCGGAGTGCCATTATTCATCTCAGCGACCCCGAAAAGTATGGATTCGACACTACTTTCGATGATTTGTATATCTCAGCCACTCGCCCCCCACCCCTAATGTTTCCTGGGGTGTATTACCTCCACGTGGTTTGTCTCCTGATACTAAAATTCCGGAGTGTCACTATTCATCTCAGCGACCCCGAAGACTACGTATCCGACAGTATTTTCTATTATTTCTATATATCAATCCCCCATCCCCCCCCCCCCACAAAGAGGGCTGAACTTGGACATTAAAAATTTCCGGAGTGTTGCTATTCATTTCAGGGAGCCCGAAAAGTATTGATTCGACACTACTTTCGATGATATATATATGTCTCACCCCCTCGCCCCCCGCCCCTAAGCGTTCCTGGGGTGTCCTACCCCCACGTGTTTTTGTCTCCTGATACTAAAAATGCGAAGCGTACCATTCACCTCGGCGACCCCGAAAACTATGATTTCGACACTATTTTCGATTAATTTTATATATCACTCCCACCTCGCCCCCCACCCCAAAGGGGGATAAACTTTGACTTATAAAATATCCGGAGTCTCACAATTCATCTCAGCGACCCCGACAACTATGGATTCGACACTTTCGATTATTTTTATATATCACTCTCCCATCGCCCCCCACCACGAAGGGGGCTGAACTTGGACTTGAAAAAATTCCGGAATGTGACTATTCATCTCAGCGACCACGAAAAGTATGGATTCAACACTACTTTTGATGATTTTTGTTTCTGAGCCCCTTTGCCCCCCTGCCCCTAAGGTTTCTTGGGGTGTATTACCCCCACGGGGTTTGTTTTCTGATACTAAAAATCCGGAGTGTCATTATTCATCCAGCGACCTCGAAAACTGTGGATTCGACACTATTTTCTATTATTTTTATATATTACTCCCCCATCGCCCCCCACCCCGAAAGGGGCTGAACTTGGACATTTGAAAATTCCGGAGTGTCACTATTCGTTTCGGCGAGCCCGAAAAGTATGTATTCGACACTACTTTCGATTATTTTAATATCTCACCCCCTCGCCCCCCCCCCGCCACTAAGGTTTCCTGGGCTGTCTAACCCCCACGTGGTTTGTCTCCTGATACTAAAAATGCGGACTGTACAATTCACCTCGGCGACCCCGAAAACTATATATTCGACACTATTTTCGTTTAATTTTATATATTACTCCCCCCTTGCCCCCACCCGAAAGGGGACTGAACTTGGACTTTTAAAAAACTCCAGAGTGTCACTATTCATCCCAGCGACCCCGAAAAGTATGGATTCGACACTATTTTCGTTAATTTGTGTATCTGACCCCCTCACCCCCCCCTAAGGTTTCCTGTGCTGTATTACCCCCCACGTGGTTTATCTCCTGATACTAAAAATCCCAAGTGAATTCACCTCGGCGACCCCGAAAACTATGTATTCGACACCTTTTTCGTTTAATTTTATATATCACTCCCCCCTCACCCCAACCCCAAAGCTGACTCAACTTGGACTTTAAAAAATCCGGAGTGTCACTATTCATCTCAGCGACCCTGAAAAATATGGATTCGACACTATTAACAAAGAAGATCGGATATATAATCTTCTTCTTCTTCTCCTCCTTCTACCGCTTTTCCCACCCCTGTGGGGTCGCGGGTGCGAACAGTGTCACACATGTGGACTTGGCCCTGTTTTACGGCCGGATACCCTTCCTGACGCCAATCTTATATGGAAGGATGTAATCACTATTGCGTGTTTATGTAGTGGTTAGTAGTGTAGTGTGTTGTCTGTATATGAAGAGGGAAGTGTTGAAACAAACACAAACACCCAGTACCGAACCAGAAGAATTAATCAAACACGGTTAAAAATCCCCGACCCGACCGGGAATCAAACCCGGAACCCTTTGTACCGAAGGCCTCATCGCTGACCATTCAGCCAATAAGTCGGACAAGATCCGACATACTGTACAATCATCATCATCATCATCTGTATCTGTTTACCCTCCAGGTTCGGCTTTTTCCCTCGGACTCAGCGAGGGATCCCACCTCTACCGCCTCAAGGGCAGTGTCCTGGAGCTTCAGACTCTTGGTCGGGGGATACAAGTGGGGAGTATGACCAGTACCTCGCCCAGGCGGCCTCACCTGCTATGGTGAACAGGGGCCTTGTAGGGGAATGGGAAGACTGGAAGGGATAGGCAAGGATGAGGGAAGAAAGCGGCCGTGGCCTTAAGTTAGGTACCATCCCGGCATTCGCCTGGAGGTGAAGTGGGAAACCACGGAAAACCACTTCGAGGATGGCTGAGGTGAGAATCGAACCCACCTCTACTCAGTTGACCTCCCGAGGCTGAGTGGACCCCGTTCCAGCCCTCGTACCACTTTTTAAATTTCGTGGCAGAGCCGGGAATCGAACCCGGACCTCCGGGGGTGGCAGCTAATCACGCTAACCACTACACCACAGAGGCGGATCCGACATACAATACTATTCTTAAAAACATTTTACACATGTGTTACGACATATTAAATAAACGTGTTCCTACTTCTTCATAAAAGAGCAAAGCAAAGTCTTCTCCGTACAGGCCATGAAGGCCCTTGGAGGGGTGGAAGGCAAAGGCTTCCACTTTCCGTAACCTCGGCACTTGATGGGGATGAGTGGTTAGCTCTACGTCCGGCCACCTTTGCCCCCTAGGAATTAACCTGGTACTCATTTTTGGTGTAGGCTGAGTGAACCTCAGGGCCATGTGCACCTTCGGAAGTGGAAAACTCGTTTCTTAAATTTTACGACTTCCTGACGGGGATTCAAACCCACGTCCTTCCGGGCGAACCAAGCCCGCCTTTGCCGCCTCGGCCAGGCAGCCCATACTTCTTGTTCATACTTCCTTGTAATCGCACAGTGCTATATGTCCAGTCACTACTTCGTTACTTACGCATTGAGACTGTTTTGCTACAGGCAGTCCGAGTCCCGCACTTCGCGAGAGAAATGTTCAGAGGACGTTGTGGTTCGCACACGCACGGAGGGATCGCAGCACTGTTCACCTTGATTCGAGAGGTACTATGAGATTCTCGATATTTTGGCTGCCAGCCGTAAGACTCTCGAGCGAGAAGAAATAATTTCATCCGTACTTAAAATGCTGAAAACTGGGTCCAATGTGTCCAAGAAAACTGTACACCAGGCAATTCACCTCAAGTAAAATTAATTGTTCGACGAGATTGTTGAATTTGTTTTCAGTGTCATAAACAAAAAACAAAAAAAAATATGGAGTGATGAGCGAAATCGTTTTAGTATGTCATTAATCAAATCGAACTGTGTACGAGAGAAGATTTAAAATATACTCACATTGAATTTTTTACATGGACTTTATAGGCTTGTTCAGAATGAATGACTTTTTAAAACCATTTGCACAATATTTTAACAATGAAATTACTGTTATTCGTTGTCTGTTTTGAGAATTTTTAAGGAAGAGTAAATAATTTTTTCCACTCCCGGAGGCCCGGATTCGATTTCCGGCTCTGCCACTAAATTTGAAAGTTATAACAGGGCTGGAACGGGGTCCACTCAGCATCGGGAGGTCAACTGAGTAGAGGGGGTGTTCGACTCCCACCTCAGCCATCCTCGAAGTGATTTTCCGTGGTTTCCCACTTCTCCTACAGGCAAATGCCGGGATGGTACCTAACTTAAGGCCACGGCCGCTTCCTTCCACCTTATTTGTCTATCCGATCCTCCCATCCCCCCCACAAGGCCCCTGTTCAGCATAGCAGGTGAGGCCGCCTGGGCGAGGTACTGGTGCTCTTTCCCAGTTGTATCCCCGAACCAAAGTCTGACGCTCGAGGACACTGTCCTTGAGGCCGTAGAGGTGGAATCCCTCGCTGAATCTGAGGGAAAAGCAAATCCTGGAGGGTAAACAGATTAAGAAAGAAAGAAATCAAGGAAACGAAAGAATTTATAATGGTAGTAGGCCTAGTAATAAAATGTTGAATACTGTTTGGTTTATCTTTTTTTCACCATTTAGTCAATCTTCTTCTTCCTCTTCTACTACTTTTTCTCCACACCCTGTTGGGGTCGTGGGTGCCAACTGTGTTGCACATGCGGACTTGGCAGGATGGCCTTCCTGACGCCAAACCTATGTGGATGGTTACGTGTTTCTGTTGTGGTTTGTGATGTGGTGTGTTGTGTTGCGCGTAACTTATATGGAGAGGAGTGTATTGGGACAAAATCCAACACTCAGTCCACCAGTCAGAGGAATTAACTATAAGCGATTAAAACCCTCGACCCGTCCGGAAATCGAATCTGCGACGCTCTGAGCGAAGGGCTTGACTTGGCCATTCAGCCAAGGAAGTAAACTTTCGTAAGTCTATCCATTATCCTAATTAGTACGCTTACAAAATTTGTTGTTTCGTGAACTTAAACTTCGTGTATCCAACTACGCATAGGCCTAACTGAGAACGTACCACCACTTCCTACAAATTCTTCGTCATTATTTCCCTCTTCCTTTCACATATCTCCTTCTTATTCTTTTCTTCTTCTTCTTCTTCGTCTTCTTCTTCTTCTTCTTCTTCTTACTAATCCTTCTCTTCACCTCTCAATTGAAGGCGATATCTCGGTATACTGTAGAAATGTATATATTTTCTAAACTTTCTCTTAAGTAGTAGTTATAGTACTCATTAATCATATATTTTTAATGTACTCTACGTGCGATGTGTATTATATAGATGATATGATTTTTTTACGTGTGATTACTTTTATTAATTCTATTACTGTTATTATTGTTAATATTTTTATCATTTAATTGTCATCAGTAGTTATTATTAACAGTGTTAAGTGTAAGAAAGGGAGTGAATCCCTTACTTTGCCAGAATAAATAAAACATTATTATTATTATTATTATTATTATTATTATTATTATTATTATTATTATTATTATTATTATTATTATTATTATTATTATTATTATTATTATTATTATTATTATTATTATTATTATTATTATTATTATTATGTATCACAGGAAAAATAGGGATAGAATACACACACGGGATGTTTTTCCTCACTTCTTCAGATCTGATGTATCATTTAGCAATCACTGGATCATTCCTTTTTTTTTCTTTAATGAATCATCAAACGTTTTGGGCCTTTGGTATCAAATGCTACACCGATGTCTAATCTTACCATCATTTTGACATAAATATAACGTATTGCTGGCCGTACGGTTAGGAGCACGCAGCTGTGAGCTTGCAACCGGGAGATAGTGGGTTCGAACCCCACTGTCGGCAGCCCTGAAGATGGTTTCCCGTGGTTTCCCATTTTCACACCAGGAAAATGCTGGGGATGTACCTTAATTAAGGCCACGGCCACTCCTAGACCTTTCCTATCCCGTTGTCGCCATAAGACCTATCTGCGTTGGTGCGACGTAAACCCATTATAAAATAAACTAGTTTATAAAGGATCAGATAAACACAATGTTAATAATTACAGACCTATCTGAATTCTTCCTGTCATGTTTAAAGACAATGGAAAAGGTGGTAAAAAGATATTATTGACATTTATAGTACATGACAATTATTTGTATCCTTATCAGTACGGTTGCCTACCGAATTCAAGTACGCACAGTGTCATGAAAGATAGTATTGTTAAATTACAAGAAGCCTTAGACAAGGGCATGCTAGCATCTGGTCTATTCATAGATCGTAAAAAGGCTACTGCCATTGACTGATTCAAGGGCTATCTTGATGGCAGAGAACAATTTGTTCGTTGTATGAATAAAGACAGTACTCCTCAAAAAATCTCAATTGGTGCATCGCAGGGTTCTGTATTAGGACCTATTTTACTTTTATATTTGTTATGATGTTGGATGTTTAAATTATACGGAAGACTACCGAGCTCGATAGCTGCAGTCGCTTAAGTGCAGTCAGTGTCCAGTAATCGGGAGATAGTGGGTTCGAGTCCCACTGACGGCAGCCTTGAAGATGGTTTTCCGTGGTTTCCCATTTTCACACCAGGCAAATGTCGGGGCTGTACTACAATTAAGGCCACGGCCGCTTCCTTCCAACTCCTATGCCTTTCCTATCCCATCGTCGCCATAAGACCTATCTGTGTCAGTGCGACGTAAAGCAAATAGCAAAAAAAAAAAAAAAAAATACGGAAGTTTATTTTTATATGCTGATAATACTAATATTATTTACGTTGGTAATTCCCGTCATGATCTTAAACAAAAATGCAGCCCAATGTGAGCATAATTCAATGTTGGCTAGATCAAAATAGATTAAAAATCAACCTTGCGAAGGCAAATTGTATTGTTTTCACACATCTTCATACGGCCTTCCTTTGAACATACACTGACTGACAGAGCAAATGCAACACCAAGAAGGAGTGGTCAGAACTTTATGCCAATTGCAGGGTAGACTGACGTCACTGAGGTATGCTCATGATGTGAAATGCGCCGCTGTGCTGCGCACGTAGCGAACGATAAATGGGACACGGCGTTGGCGAATGGCCCACTTCGTACCGTGATTTCTCAGCCGACAGTCATTGTAGAACATGTTGTGTGCCACAGGACACGTGTATAGCTAAGAATGCCAGGCCGCTGTCAACGGAGGCATTTCCAGCAGACAGACGACTTTACGAGGGGTATGGTGATCGGGCTGAGAAGGGCAGGTTGGTCGCTTCGTCAAATCGCAGCCGATACCCATAGGGATGTGTCCACGGTGCAGCGCCTGTGGCGAAGATGGTTGGCGCAGGGACATATGGCACGTGCGAGGGGTCCAGGCGCAGCCCGAGTGACGTCAGCACGCGAGGATCGGCGCATCCACCGCCAAGCGGTGGCAGCCCCGCACGCCACGTCAACCGCCATTCTTCAGCATGTGCAAGACACCCTGGCTGTTCCAATATCGACCAGAACAATTTCCCGTCGATTGGTTGAAGGAGGCCTGCACTCCCGGCGTCCGCTCAGAAGACTACCATTGACTCCACAGCATAGACGTGCACGCCTGGCATGGTGCCGGGCTAGAGCGACTTGGATGAGGGAATGGCGGAACGTCGTGTTCTCCGATGAGTCACGCTTCTGTTCTGTCAGTGATAGTCACCGCAGACGAGTGTGGCGTCGGCGTGGAGAAAGGTCAAATCCGGCAGTAACTGTGGAGCGCCCTACCGCTAGACAACGCGGCATCATGGTTTGGGGCGCTATTGCGTATGATTCCACGTCACCTCTAGTGCGTATTCAAGGCACGTTAAATGCCCACCGCTACGTGCAGCATGTGCTGCGGCCGGTGGCACTCCCGTACCTTCAGGGGCTGCCCAATGCTCTGTTTCAGCAGGATAATGCCCGCCCACACACTGCTCGTATCTCCCAACAGGCTCTACGAGGTGTACAGATGCTTCCGTGGCCAGCGTACTCTCCGGATCTCTCACCAATCGATCACGTGTGGGATCTCATTGGACGCCGTTTGCAAACTCTGCCCCAGCCTCGTACGGACGACCAACTGTGGCAAATGGTTGACAGAGAATGGAGAACCATCCCTCAGGACACCATCCGCACTCTTATTGACTCTGTACCTCGACGTGTTTCTGCGTGCATCGCCGCTCGCGGTGGTCCTACATCCTACTGAGTCGATGCCGTGCGCATTGTGTAACCTGCATATCGGTTTGAAATAAACATCAATTATTCGTCCGTGCCGTCTCTGTTTTTTCCCCAACTTTCATCCCTTTCGAACCACTCCTTCTTGGTGTTGCATTTGCTCTGTCAGTGTATTATTGTTACTCTATGGTCAATATATTATTCGTGTGAAGTCAACAAGGTTTCTTGGGTTAATTATGGATGAATCACTCCTTTGCGTAACCATATTCAAGCCATTTGTGATTATATTTCTGCTATAGGTATCTTGAGCAGACTGAAATACAAGGAAATGCGTGGACTGCTAAGGAGTCTCACTTATTGGGAGCCACCTCACTTACATGATCCATATACAGGCATATTACAGGAAGGAACAATTTGAAAAAAAAAAGTGTTGCATAACACAGCATTAAAATATTTTTGCTAACCCATGTTGACTCCAACTCCACATTTGTACAAATATCGTAACATACTGACACTCACTAGCCTCCATCAAGGAGCCCCGGCTATCATGGCTATCAAGTTAAAGCAAGGCTAATTCAGACTAACATAGAAATGCTTCAAAAATCATGTTACACAACTCATTATAGAATTACTCTATACATATTTTAATTGGCTTCCCTGTTATGAATGTTGTGAAAATGTAGCTCATAGGATTGGTTGATGCGGGCATTTCAGTGCGCTTGGCAGACTGATATGTAACAGCAAGTTCCGGCTCAGTGAAGAAGGCAACGGGAAACTACCTCACTCCTCATTTCCCTAGTACGCCTCTTCAGTGACGCCCGGGAGACCCATGACGGCTGAAAGTGGAGCTATTCAGGTCAAAACCAGCCTCCGAGCTGAGCCCTCAACGAATATAGGTACATACCCTGAGAACATGAGAGAAATGCACATTGTTTACTTTCAAACGTAAACTTGTGAACTCATGTCAGTCACTGTTTATGTATAAAGTAGATTGTTTCTGCTGTTTAGTTAATGTATGTTCACGTCCGTTGCGTAACGGTTAGCACTATTAGCTGCCGTCCTCCGTGGCCAGGGTTCGATTCCCGGTACTTTCAGAATGTAAGAATGGTAGAAGGGCTGGTACAGTATGTTGTTAAAACGGTACATGCAGCTGAGCTAAAATGGCGGTGTGCCTCAAAAAGCATTTATTGAATGTTTAAATTGTCGAGAGGGGAACGATTTGGCGAAATTTGATCAAAATAAAATACAGAATGCTAGAACACATCTTAAGACACCCAGGACTTGTTCACTTGGTTTTTGAGGGGAGTGTGGATGTAAAGAACGGCAAGGGTAGACCAGATGAGAGTAGATATACGACGTAGCAGTTACGTAGAAATGAAAAGAAATAGCACAGACTAGGGTGGCATAGACAGCTGCATCAAACCAGTCTATGGATTGATGATCCAAAAGACAACAACAACAACAACAACAAGTGGTGCTCTATTACGAGATTAAGCTCAGGTGTGGTCCAAATAAAAGTTCCTCGTGTGATATAGTAATAATTATTCTGATCATAATTATTAAAGTAGCAAGAGGTCAAAGCCACTCACAGCTAGCTGTAGAGACTTGCCAGCCAAAACGTCAACATTGTGGCGGTGAAATATGAGTCATGACGTGCCAGATATATACGTTACTACTTGCTGTCACAAGTACACAAGTCTTCTCTGTGTTTGAATTGTGCACATAAATACAGCATTATACAGGTAGCCCACCATCACCGGCTGGAAAGCAACCATTCAAATAGGAGAGAGCACGAAGTGTTTTCTATATTGAGGGGGCAATATCTACGAGACTGCCGTTAGTTAAGAGAAAATCAGTGAAGGAAACTGAAAACAATGTAGGCTACTTATATGACTGAATTACTAAACTGTCACATTATAAAGCTAAATAATAATAATAATAATAATAATAATAATAATAATAATAATAATAATAATAATAATAATAATAATAATCTGTGAATATTCTAGTGAACCCTGAATAATGTTAGTTTAAGAATTAGGAAACAGATTTTGAAAGCGGTCATTCATAATGCAAGTATGCAAATGCTTGCCCCTGTTGATCGATATACTGACACAAACGTCGTTCAGTACTTTCGTGCCGGGCTGAGTGGCTCAGGCGGTTGAGGCGCGCTGGCCTTCTGGCCCCAACTTGGCAGATTCCATCCTGGTTCAGACAGGTGGTATTTGAAGGTGCTGAAATATGTCAGCCCCATGTCAGTAGATTTACTGGTACCGAGCTCGATAGCTGCAGTCGCTTAAGTGCGGCCAGTATCCAGTATTCGGGAGATAGTAGGTTCGAACCCCACTGTCGGCAGCCCTGAAAATGGTTTTCCGTGGTTTCCCATTTTCACACCAGGCAAATGCTGGGGCTGTACCTTAATCAAGGCCACGGCCGCTTCCTTCCCACTCCTAGCCCTTTCATGTTCCATCGTCGCCATAAGACCTACCGTGTCGGTGCGACATAAAGCAACTAGCAAAAAAAAAAAAGATTTACTGGCACGTAAAAGAATTCCTGCGGGACTAAATTCCGGCACTTCGACGTCTCCGAAAACCGTAAAACAAGTAGTTAGTGGGACGTAAAGCCACTAACATTATTATTATTATTATTATTATTATTATTATTATTATTATTATTACTTTCGTGAACTCGCCTGGGCATGTCTGGACTCACAGACGCAAATACCTGATTAATTTTCTGAAATGATTCCTCTATTTGGAACACTTTAGTTATAATGTAACCCAACAGGAAAAAAGACAAAGGAGTGGGGTTAAATAATGAGATCCTTCTCTCCAAAGCAAAAGACCACCTCGACCAATCCAGGGTTCAGAATACACTTGTTTACGATTATTCCTAACAGGTTGCTCGGAAGCCCTTGAAATGTGAATCCACCAGAGGATGCTCAGAATTTCATGGGTTGCTCGACTAACGAACAAAGAAGTACTCAGAAGTGAAAGGGCGAGTCGGGAACTCATTCGAACAATAAAGCGCCGGAGGATTTCTTACCTTGGCCACTTCCTCAGAAATGACCGTTACCCAATCTCACAGAGGATTGTTCAAGGCAAAATACAGGCTAACAAGGGATCGCACAACATTCGCCAAAGAGATCGCCAACGTCAGGGAGGCCTGATATGGTACTTTGAAGAAGAAGAGGAAGAAGAAGGTCGGAAATAATGAGGTGATTTGCCATACCACTGGAACCGATGTTGTACTCTCAGTCGAAGTGGAGTGTCTTCCGGCAAATTCCCCACAACATTTTGGACGAATTCCAGATATCTACCAAATCTAGGTGGGAGAGAGACAGGTCTGATGAGCTGGTCTTCAAGAATACCACTCCATACGTTTACACTCCAGCATTTCTGTTGATGCCCCTCTCGAACTCAATGAGAGTTTATGAGGAGCCCAGTAGGGAAGGTTGTGCCCGTTGACGATGGCGTTATTTGTGAAATAACACTCATCACTCAACATAACGCGCTGAATAAAGTCAGAACTATCATCAAGCATTTGAATACACTAACTCTTGTGCAATAATCAAGTCTGCACTGAAAATCCTTTCCGTACAGTTGTTGCTTGAGGTCAACTTGGTACGGATGCCACGCCCTCTCCATCAAAATTTTCAGCAATGGCGTTCTGGAAACCTCCCGCACACCAGATGCTCTTCTATGACCTGTAGAATGATCAGACACTGCGGATGATTTCCAACACGAACCTTCTATCACACCCAAAATAGTCCCAACTGTGCTGTTGATAATAATAATAATAATAATAATAATAATAATAATAATAATAATAATAATAATAATAATAATAATAATAATAATAATAATAATAATAATAATAATAATGATGATAATAATAATAATAATAATAATAATAATAATAATAATAATAATAATAATAATAATAATAATAATAATAATACGAGGGGCGTACTATATTGTTCAGACTTCATTTTTGTACGTGTGGGTATGGTTCACATTTCACTTTTGAAGGCAGTGACGTGTAACTAGTATCTTGTTCCACCGTTTGGTAGCAGCACACGCACAGGGACCAACGAATGCACTCGTCATAGCCATTATATAACAACACTATCAGCGTAGGAGCAGGCAACATGGAAAGCAACCGTCAGTAACAGCGCTATACGACTTGGTTCCTATGGAAAGAAGGCGTGACCATTGCAGAAATTCATCGGCGTTTGGTGGCAGTCTGTGGAGAATATGCGCCGTCATGGAAAACAGTTTACATCTGGGTGGAAGGTTGGAAAACAGGGCGCACATCGGTGGGCAAGGGAACCAGTTCTGGAAGGAATGTGACAGTGTCAACACCAGCCAACATTGCCCGGGTCGAAAAGGCCATGCAAGGAAACAAATGCATCACATTTACGGAAATCGAGGCAGCCACGGGAATTAGCCGAAACACCCTGCAGCGGATCGTGCACGGCCACTTACAGTTGGGAAGGTGTCATCCACGTGGGCGCCTAGACTTTTGTCTGCAGACGAAAAGCAGAGGCGTGTGGACGTGTGTAAAGAACTTTTGCAACGCCATGATCAAGATCCAGCCGACTTCATGGTTAGGCTTGTGACTGTTGATGAGACATGGCTCCATTACCATGAGCCTCAAACGAAACAACAATCGATGCAATGGAAGCATAGGGGCAGTCCATCGCCAAAGAAATGTCGAATTGTGCCATCAGTTGGCAAGCGAATGGCTACAATATTCTTGGACACAAAGGGCATCATCCTCATTGACTGGCTGGAATTTGGGGCCACGATTAACAGTGCAGCATATGTGGAAACCCTTAAGCGCTTACGTTGTGCTATTCAAACTAAGCGGCCAGAAAAATTGGCTAAAGATGTGATCCTGCAACATGACAATGCCCGGCCCCACACTCTCCGAGAGACCACGGCTGCCATTGATAAAATCGGATTCACGGTGCTGCCATACCCACCATACTCTCCCGACTTGGTATCAAGTGATTATCACCTGTTCGGGAACATGAAGAAACCTCTGCGTGGTCGCCGTTTTGCTGATTTTGCAGAACTAGACCTCGCTGTCAATGCATGGGTACGCAGCACTCCGGAAGAATGGTTTCAGGAAGGTCTGGAGAGACTGACACATCGATGGCAAAAGTGAATACAGTTACAAGTAGATTATGTTGAGAAGGTGGGTGTAACAACAGATGTGTAATGCACTTAATTTGGGTAGAAAAAAATAAAGTGTAAAACAATATAGTACGCCCTTCGTAATAATAATAATAATAATAATAATAATAATAATAATAATAATAATAATAATAATAATAATAATAATAATATGATGTACCTACGTTAGAAACTGCACTTAACGATGCGTCGGATTTTCCTCAAAATAATGAACAACGTACTGTACCATTTCCTCTCTCTTGGTGGTTGGAATTAAATGTTCTGTTAGTCCGTACGTTCATCGTCGTATGCTTAAAAATGTGTACTGAAGGTAACCAATGCAATGGGAACCTCTCTTTGTAAAGTCTACAAACTGCAGCAGCATTTTTCTCCGTTTCACAGTACAGAAAAACATTGTCAGTGTATTTCTCGTTAGTAAACGCACCAGCACCATCACCCAGGTCAACAAAAACTGAAGGCCTGCTGATTACTGTTAGTAACTGTACCCAACAGAAGAGAAACGGAGCAGTCTCAGTGATTTCAGAAGTCTTGTATTTCAGGTTTCGACTACTAGAAAGACATTCACGGTAATTAATTAATTTCGTGTGGCTATTTCTAGCCGAGTGCAGCCCTTGTAAGGCAGACCCTCCGATGAGGGTGGGCGGCATCTGCATGTGTAGGTAACTGCGTGTTATTGTGGTGGAGGATAGTGTTATGTGTGGTGTATGAGTTGCAGGGATGTTGGGGACAGTAGAAACACCCAGCCCCCGGTCATTGGAATTAACCAATGAAGGTTAAAATTCCCGACCCGGTCGGGAATCGAACCCGGGACCCTCACAGTGAAACGCAATCTCAACTCGTTACGCCTTTGAATTTTGCAATTGGTCAACATGGTCTGCACGGCTCTATTCGTTACGCCCTTACATTACTCCTGAATACAGAAAACACTCCTTGCTTATCAAGTTTGAATTGTTGTCTATTTCTGTTTTCTTTTTCTTACGGCTCTGGCGGGTACGTGGTATGGCACGGAAGTTCAAATGAGATTTTGCGAGAGGGAAAAATGGTGAGTTTGTGCAAAGATATGAGATGAAAATGCCTAACCTCGGCACTGTGGGCCATCTAGAGTAATAACGGGTTAATAACAATTATCCTCAGCAAAGAGTGTGAAAAGGTAATGAATTGAATGTCTGCTCAAGACGTTATTCGTGACAATGTGTAGCGTGCTGACCTTTGGCCACAGGGGTCCCAGATTCGATTCCCGGTAGGGTCGGGAATTTTAACCATCATTGGTTAATTTCGCTGGCACGAGGGCTGGTTGTATGTGTCATCTTTATCATCATTTCACCTTCATCACGACGCGCAGGTCGCCTACGGGAGTCATATCAAAAGACCTGCACATGGCGAGCCGAACATGTCCTCGAACACTCCCGGCACTAAAAGCCTTACGCCATTTTATTTCATATAGCCATGCGTTCATATGATAAAAATTACAGTAATACTGAAGTTGGTTTGAGGCACCTGAGGCTCATGTTGTGCATTGAAGAATTAGCTGCTCTCACAGAACTGAGTTAATTACATTGCTTTCCTAAAATTATTAGAATTCAAAGATCTCCGAGCTTATCGACGTAGACAGTACCCACTAATATTTTGTGAGACATGAACACGAACACCTCTTTCAAACGTTCGGCTCCTGGACGTCAGACGTCACACACTATATTGTTGCGAACAGGTGCTTTGGCAGACCACACACTACAGTCTGTCTGGTTGTCATCTCATGATCCACCTGCTTCATTATTTGTAATAACAGGTTAAGACTAGTCCACTTCAAAATAAAGGTACATTACCGACAAATATCTGTCACCTATCATTAATACTGGGAATGACTCTTCTATAACAAGAACCAATACAATTTAAATTAAAAGGGGTGTCACAAAGGAACGTTCTCAGAACTGGATAGCATTACGGAGTATATCTTGTGTTTTTGTTTGTTTCCCTGCTAGTGATGCTATCATCGTATTGGGATTGTTCATATGGGATGTAATGAAACCCCTGGTACACCTGCCAACATTCCTCAGCGTGAATGATACAGAAACTTGCTGTCTACCCATTTGTTCGCCTCTAGCACCCCGCAGAAGACATGCACCTACAGCAAAGACAATGTGCCGGTCCTTCTCTCCCAAACTGTGACCAGTCGTTCGATGAACACTCCAGGGACAGGAGACTGTAGTACTAACCCAGGGTCATCTGACCTCAGTCCCTTAGACCACAAGTGGGATGCTGTAAATAGGAATGTGTGCACCCTGGTATTTCGTCCGACCAATCTCCGCAAATTATGCGAGGCTGTGCAGTGGTCATGGACCAGCACGTCTCTCCAAATATTCCGGTGTGCTGTGGAGTTTATGTCTCGCTACATCGCCCCCATCGTTCGGTCGAAAGTGAGTGTTACACGCTACTATCCAGGTACAGTGTCTCTAATTCAAGTGTACAACCCTCCGCGAAGGGTTGGCGTCAGGAAAGATATGTGGCCTTAACATGGGATGAATTAATACAATATACCGACCCCAGGTAACTGACACAAGGCCAGTAAGAGGAATAAGTTATGTATTTGCTATATACTCTGTTCCTTGTGTCAGTCGGTTGGTGGCGGTATGGCTTTCTTTGAAGTAGTAATTCATACAGGTTTGCTCTGCAGGTGTGTGTGAAGGAAGGGGACATGTATTGTGTTAGTCATTACTGGCTTCTTACCAAATTAACCATAATTTGAATCTCAGCCGATGCGTATAGAATAATTGAAATAGGAAGTCACGTGGTTATTATGTGTGTAGTACCTTCATATTTATCCTGATCCATACAGAATTATCTCAGTTAGATCATTTCGCTGGAGAAAATAAGAAAAACACAAAACAAACGAAGTATCATCATCATCATCATCATCATCATCATCTGTTTACCCTCCAGGTTCGGTTTTTCCCTCGGACTTAGCGAGGGATCCCACCTCTACTGCCTCAAGGGCAGTGTCCTGGAGCTTCAGACTCTTGGTCGGGGGATACAACTGGGGAGTATGACCAGTACCTCGCCCAGGCGGCCTCACCTGCTATGCTGAACAGGGGCCTTGTGGAGGGATGGGAAGATTGGAAGGGATAGGCAAGGAAGAGGGAAGGAAGCGGCCGTGGCCTTAAGTTAGGTACCATCCCGGCATTCGCCTGGAGGAGAAGTGGGAAACCACGGAAAACCACTTCCAGGATGGCTGAGGTGGGAATCGAACCCACCTCTACTCAGTTGACCTCCCGAGGCTGAGTGGACCCCGTTCCAGCCCACGTACCACTTTTAAAATTTCGTGGCAGAGCCGGGAATCGAACCCGGGCCTCCGGGGGTGGCAGCTAATCACGCTAACCACTACACCACAGAGGCGGACACAAACGAAGTATATGAAATTAATATACATCTTGCGGCACGTGTGTCTTCATGGGCACACCCCGTCGCGGATAACTAGCAACCTGGGGTAGGAGCCCCTGTTACAAGCCGACAATCTCCTGTCCAACAATCACTCTCGTCTCCCTTCTCCACTCCTCTCTACGCTATCCAGTAGCAAAGGAGGCTATCGTTTAAAAAAATGCTTGCTTAATGTTACATGTACCTACCGCAACAACCCCAGCTGACTTGACGCTCTCCATCCTTACGAATAGCCACTAAGAGCCGGTTTATATCCTCCCCTTCGTCCCCGTCGTATCTTCCATCCTTCCAAAATCTTTCGGATAGGTAACTCAGCTGTCTAATATCACCCATGCAGACATACCCTCTGACTTCCCCAGCTCGGATAGCCGTTAGCTAGGGGAGTACACTCCCAAACGTCTTCTCTTTTGCTGAATTAAAGCACGCCTAACATATACATTTAACACATGTCTTTCTGTTGAAAAATGAAAATGAATACCTACAACCTGTTTTCCAATCATTGACCGGGTCAGGGATGTAATGAATGAAACATATATAGGCTGTTATTACAATGGGGTCGCCACTCCCAAGGTGATTTATTAATGAGTGATAAATGCTATGAAATGATAATGGAGAGTGTTGCTGGAATGAAAGATGACAGGGAAAACCGGAGTACCCGGAGAAAAACCTGTCCCGCCTCCGCTTTGTCCAGCACAAATCTCAAATGGAGTCACCGGGATTTGAACGACGGTATCCAGCGGTGAGAGGCCGACGCGCTGCCGTCTGAGCCACGGAGGCTCTGTCTTTCTGTTAAGGCAGCTAATTGACACACATAGTCCTTTCTAACTACATCTAAAATCTACTTCTTACCATTTAACAAATTGTCTTGACACTCATTCACGATTTTTTTTATTTTAGTAACTGGAGTATTCTAATACTATACAGTTCCTTACACACTTTAACACTTGACTTCTAGTAACTGAATTTTCCTTACACACTATACACAGATGAAGCTACTTTTTCTTCTATCTACTCACAATTCTTACCTCAACGTTTTCTTTACACTCTTTACACAGGCCTTCCTCGCTACATCTAAAAATCTGCTTATATTAGTCGTATTTTTCCAATATTCAACCAACCACTCTGTGATTTTATGATCATTACCTTCCAGTTTTAAGGCATCAAACTGACTCTCATTCACGAATTTTCTTCTAATAAAAAGAGTTCCCTTATAAGCTTTTAACAAGTTCAAATATTCTGGTTTTTCACCACAAAACATACATATCGTATTGTCCTTTTCCAATGACCACCCCTTATGCATGTACATACCCAAAAACCACTATATCAGACCTCTTCTTGCCGTTCTGTTAACGTGCCCTATCTGCATGTTAATCTCTTGGCTTATTCTATTAAACATCCTGAGGGACGGTCTGCTCCTGCATTCAGCCTCCAGCTCTTGCTTTTGAATACCTTTCACTCTTCTTACAATATTCTTCCAATTTGTTCCTTTATTCTTTACCCAATCTCTCTCTCAGTAATGGCCAAAACTCAGATTCTCCAAATTACTTTTCATCTTATCTACCCAATATTCTCCATCCTTGCTTTTAATCTGATGCTGGTATGCTTTATGCTATCTGCAGAAGTTAATCTCCCTCTCTTTTCAGTCTTAACCAGCAACTTTTCACTCTCTTTAAGACATCTACCTTTATGCATTCGTTGCACATTAACCTTGCTCCCGCATTGGCCGCACAGTATGGGAGACCCATTCCAATTTTACTAAATTTACTAACTACTTGATCGAATTCTTCACTCTCCCTCACTAGCCTCCATATAAAACTCTGCTTTTAACTACCGTTCGGAAAACCATTCTCTGGATCTTGTACTCAATGTTCGCGAACTTATTTTAGAATATCTGCGAGAGTGCAGCTAATCCTTTCCACTTAAATTGTTTAATTGGGTCGGTCCATCTCCCATTCCTAGTTATAAGTATAACCAGATACTCTAGAGTGTCCGCTGCCTCAATTGTCTCGTCCTTTGTTTCCCATTTCCTCTTAGCCTTTCTTCTCCTATCTTTTGTACACATCATCACCTTTGTCTTACTATTATTGATTTTCAACTACCAATTACCGGCATACTTCACCACCTCATCAACATTTTTTGTAGACCTCCGGCTGACAGCACCAACAAGAGGACATCATCCGCAAAAATCAGGCCCGGAACCTCTTGCTTCCCTGACACAGGACAATTACATCGTTATTGTTCGGAGTTCACGTAAAACTGGAGTTCCTCTGTCTTTGACCACGCAACAGTGACTTAAAACTACTAACTTGCTGTTTAACATCCATCCTGATTCAAAAATTCAAAGCCCCATTCAGTGGCGTCCACTGGACTTCTACTGGGTCTCGCACTTATTTGTGGTATTACCTTCCCTATCAACTGTTGTTCCCTTCCTAATCCTCTGATATTAGAGAGACTTAGATTTTCTGGTCTCTGAAAGTTCTTTTCTTTCTTTATGTGATATGTTCATTCCTTCTTATTCTTCTTATTTCTTCTATAGTTAGTGCAAATAGGATTTGATAATCCGGTTATTTTGACTCTCAAATCAACAAATTATATGAGTTTGTACACAGATTTGTTTTTAGAATTATTACATGTATTCCATCACAAACATCATCAAAGTTTCATTGGGGGTTTCACTTTCTTCAGGAATGGCTTTTTGTGTGAACAAGTCCCTGGTTGCTTTTGTGAAAAGGACAAATTTCGGTGATGAGCAAAAGAGGTTTATGACCCTTTTCTTACAAAGTGGTTACGTCAGATGATACCCGGCAGGTAGCAGCAACAGCACAGCCTCACGTAATCTCAAAAGTTACTTCTCTGCACGACGGTTGTTCTTGTAAAGATCGCCTCAGTTACAAGCAAGAGCTAATGAAAATAATGATGACCCTGCCTTCTGAAACGAGCCAATAATAACAACAATGTCAATAATAACAACAATGCTATCGAGAGCAGGACTCTTTGGAGCTCAAATACTGAATTCCCGCCTGGTGGTTAATGGAATACGACTGATGTATGACCCCGCTAATTATACTGACCTGGAAGAAATTGTGTGTGTAAACGGGCTGCTAACTACATCGAACGATCTTTCTCTTCTTTAGAGAGCTATCTTTAGCAGCAAATTGGTGGACACATTGTTCGCTATTAGAGCATGTGCCAGAGTTTGTTGAATATAATCCAAAGGACTAGTCATGGCACAGAGTACTGTGTGGAATGTGCCAGTTTGGCCATATTTTTATTGGCAGCTTATATTTTCTATTAATAATTGCTATCCTGAAAGAACGCCACCATAAGCATTGTACACGTAATCTGATCTTCAAATGTTTTCTTTTGTTTCAGGGGTTTTGGGAAGCAGGGATACCAATGCCAATGTAAGTACTGGTAGAATATTTTCCTAATGGTACTTAGCCACATAATATTTATTTAGCATTCTAAAATTAACTGTTCGTAAAAATACAGTTCTAAATTGTATACAGTGTAGGTGTTCTATGTTATATAACATTGTCTATATTCAAACAAGCAAGTCACTCAGAGAAAAAGGTTCTGTATTGTAGAGTCATAAAGACAAGAATATTGTTATACAGAAACTGTGCCAACACTTACCCAAAATCTTATCTAATACGAGGGTGGTTCAGTTCATAAGTTTCCGTTTGCTGTAACATTTTTATTTCTCAATATACGCGTTTAATGTCTGTATGCCCAGATGTAAGTTCCACCAGCGTCGAGGCATTTACTCCAACGCTGCATCAATTTTTCGAACTCTTCTGCAAACTTTAAACACCGCCCTCACGGTGGCCTGGCTCTCAGCATCAGTTTGAAAAACCATCTTTAACTATGTCCCTGAATTTCGTCAAAAAGGCCAATTTCTCCTTCAGCGAACATTTTGCGCCATCTTGTCACAATTTGCACAAACATCACTGAATCGTTATACAGTACAAAACAACGAGTTTCTTGCGGACTTTGTTGAGTGTGTAGCCATTTGAAACGGATCATAGCATCCAATTCTTCCCGATACCATGTCTTCAGAACACGAGCTTCTGCCATAATTAAATACTGTATCTTACTGGTGCAAATCCGATTTTTTCCCATTACGCCTTTGTTGAGAGCTTCACAGCGGTTACTACTACTACTACTACTACTAAAATGATTCCATTCCTCCCCTGAAGGGGGACGGTGGCGCCGTCTCTCAGGCCGGAAGATTTGTTGCGGTGAAAGAGATGCACGGAGAAGGTGAGGGGGTTGGCGGCCGTGGCCTATACTAGGAAGTGCCCCGGCATTCGCCTTAGTGCGCGAGAATGGAAAAGCATGGAAAACCATCCTCAGGACAGCCGAAAATGGGGACTTGCCGTGAGGTCCAGCCCTTTCCCGTCCCTCGAATACAGAGGCGTAGAGCCACGGTAGAGCCGTGGCTACCCCTCCTCTACTCGGGTGGCCAGTCACAATGCAGAGCTGTCGAGCCACGGACTAGCTGTGGCCATTTGTCGATCGAAACCCGCTCTGCATCTACCGACTCGCAGCGGTTACGCGTTCATTTCTGCACATTAACTGACTACTGTTAATTGTAGGGGAAAAATTACGCTAGATAAGCTTGTACACTCAATAGCACAAAAATAGGCCGTCGCAGAAGATGAATTTCGTTCAAAATCCTCTTGTTTGAAATAGGAAGGCATATTGTGCCGGTGATAGGATTCCAAGTATCAACTCTTCGGCCACCGGCTGTCCACAGATGGCGAGAATGTATAAAATTAAATATTTCTTGCCAGCCGATCTTTGTACGGCTGAGTATACATCATTACTTCGCTACCTTTTTAACCATGTTCACACAGAAGGGAAATATTAATATTAAAAGAACTATATTGTACTCTCAAAGAGACATACAACTTTGCACGGGAAGAGTCTGATTACGTTTCGAGTACTTGTGACCATTAACGAATAGCAAATGTTACACATGATCAATACAGGGTAGCGTACCCTGTATAATATTAGAATCTTTAAGAACAATCTATTTTGAAGAAATAAATGAGAAAATACGCAATGTGATTGGCGACAATTTCGGCGATATGAACTTCTATTAGTCTACTTGAAACATGTTTCAATTAATCACCATTGATCTGCATTTTGGGCAGTCTCCCAGGTGGCAGATTTCCTATTAGTTGTTTACCTAGCGTTTTCTTAAATAATTTAACAAGAATTTGGAAATTTATGGAACATCTCCGTTGGTAAATTATTCAAATCCATAACTCCCCTTTTTATAAACGAATATTTTCCCTAATTTGCCCTTTTGAACTGAAATGAAATGGCGTATGGCTTTTAGTGCTGGGAGTGTCCGAAGACATGTTCGGCTCGCCAGATGCAGGTCTTTCGATTTGACTCCCGTAGGCGACCTGAGCGTAGTAATGAGGATGAAATGATGATGAAGACAACACATACACCCAGCCCCCGTGCCAGCGAAATTAACCAATGATGGTTAAAAATTCCCGACCCTACCGGGAATCGAACCCGGGACCCCTGTGACCAAAGGCCAGCACGCTAACCATTTAGCCATGGAGCCGGACCCTTTTGAAGTATCCCCGCTATAGGATGATAGTAAGCCGGGAAGTATGGTCTAATATACTTCTACTGTTTGTCAATTACAGTTCATCGAACACTCATCGTGTTGCATTGCCTCTACCAAGCGGCAGCTACCACCACTGCTGTGACGTTTTTCTTGCCCTCTTACACGAGGTGAACTCATGAGCAGTCTGCCCGAGGTCTCGCACACACCCATATTCATATTCATACTGTCCATTGAACTTCGACTGAGTTTTAGCAAATAGCTACTTGCTATTACTAAGGACTGACTGTTGATCTAGTGAACTGGACTGTAAATCTTCACCTTATCATCATCGTTATCACTCCCTTGCTTTTTGCTATAGAAGAGCGACCCTGCACAGATGTGGTAAACGTAGAATCTTGTCAGATGAAGGGAACGGGTTGAAACAGTTGTAACCTTGAGGAAGTTTTATTGTGTGCTTTCCGAAGTATATAATGTGAGGACCTGATTCTAGGTTTGGATTATCGGTAGTCCTCAAAAGGATTATTGTAGTGAAGAGGTTAATACGATGGCCATTCAACGATTGCCTCCCTTATTCATTGAGGTACGAAACCTGTCAGGCTGCGGAACTAGGCCTCATTGTCCGCTCTAGTTGCACAAGTGTTCTAACCGTCGTGTGACTCTTCGAGAAGTAGCAGAAGAATGTAACATCTCGATACGATCATGTCATGAAATTCTCATGTCAAAATTAGAAATCTGTTGGAAACATTCGAAGCTCGTTCCACAACTCCTTACTGAGGATCAGAGAGACCTCCGAGTTTCCAACTATCAGGAATTTTCATATTGCTCTAATAAAAACTATAACTTTATAAAGATAATCAAAAGTAGTGATGAAACATGGGTTTATGGATGCGACACTGAAACGAAAATACAATCACAGTGGTGTGGAGAAAAATCGCCGCAACCGAAGAAAGCGCGGTAGATGGATGTGTTGTAGATGGTCTTCTTTTGACGTCAGCTATGTTGCTGTGTTGTGCACCATGAACTACTACCTGAGGGCAAATGGCGAACCGCTTGTATTCTCTCCAATTCTTGAGACGGTTGAGAGAAAATATCAGAAGAAAAGGATTGGAGAAACAACTCCTTGAGCCTCCACCAAGACACGCGTCAGCTCACACATCACTGTTGATTTGTGAGTTTTGGACGAACATGGACACAACTGTACTTCTTATCTGTACCTGATATAGCCCCAGAAGACTTTTATTCTATTTCTCAAAGTGAAATTCGGCACGAAGCACGACAATTTCAGTCAATTAGATATCAAACGAAAATTGCAGGCGGGAAGGCTTGGCTTTTACGACTCGACGCATGTGAGGCACGAGGTACGTGGCCTGCTAAGCGTTCTACTTTCGCAATGGCTTAGCGATGCTTTAGGGTTTCTCACAATGTGAAGTCACGTTCCGTCCAATGGATCTAGCCACCTGCGTGCTACTCTAGGAAGAGAACGCCAGTGATGAAGAGGACATTCTCCTGCGCCTTTCTAGTGGGGTAGTGGAGGTGGTGCTAGTGGTGGTGTTTTAAGATGAAGTACAACAGGGTAACCATCTTCTAGTAACGCTAATCGGAGGAAGTAAAGGGAAGAGGTCCAACTATTGATGGGAGTATCGAATGAAAACTACCGAATTATTCGATAGTCGTCAACTACCGTTACATCAGATTATTTCCGTTTCCATTCGGTTTTTCATTCGGATCGCAAATTCCAATTGTTTCCAGTAATCAGCGCTTAAATTAACCTCCACTTTCGTTATGGAGTGAAGTTAGTCAACAAAAGAAACATGCTGTAAAAATCGGTAGTATAATACAACAATCCACATTTCGGTAGTTACTAGCAAATGACTTATTACTAGTACTACCGCAGTACAAAACGTATAGGCCTATTACTACTTTATAACTGATTTCAAACCGAATGAAAAGTATCGAATGTTTTCACTCGATAGTCACGCTCCACAATCGGTAGTCTACCGATAGTTTAAAACATTCGATATTCCCATCACTAGGTCCAACCATTCGAAAAATGGTATCGGTAAAAGAAAGAGAAGGGTCACGAAGGGCATGGAAGACTCCGTAAGGCCTCATAAACCTAATACCGTCGAGATTGGGAGAGCAAAACGAGTTAACCAACGGAAGTCAGAAAGAGATGAGCCTGGTAGAAGTGGAAGTACCGTGCATATAATCTGACACCCTCACCTACAGGGAGCTTTGTTAAAACGCCATCCACTAACAGACAGTGAAACTAAACTCATAATTTACCTGAGTATCGAGGGACCTTTTCCGCAGTATTCTGCATGTCATAAAATACGTGTATATTAGCAAAGACCCGAGTCACGGATATAGAAGAACCATTTCATTGGGTAAATTCGACTTGTTAATGAGTTTCTCGTCCATTTCATCAGTAAAAATCATCTTGACTCGATGCAGAATAGAGACCACTTGTCGAAGCCTCTCACAAATCTGGCGGAATTAATCTGTGCGAGGGGACGCAGCAAAGTATCTCAGCGAACATGCGCAGACCACGCACCGCGTAACTTCAAAATGTTTTCTCCATAGCTACTGTAGTTCGAATATGTGCAAAGCGTTTACGTACCCTGCGCCTCGCATACATCAAGTCACAAAAAACAAACCTGAACTGCACGCAATCCCCCAGATTGCCTACCAAGACTGCTTCCGTAAGTGGAAACAGTGCTGGGAACGTTGTATTAGAGAAGTCTCCCGAAGATTCAAAGTTGGGTTAATTTCTGAACATGTCTTGTGTTCTTAGAGTGCTGTAGGTAAAGTTCCCAATTTTCATTCTCGTTTTACAGGCGAATATTTTCCGTGATGTGCTTTTCTGTGTTTGTTTATTTCTAAAAATATCTGTCCTAGTGAAGTAACAAGTATTTATACTTTTGTAAAGGCTCTGGACAGTACATGGCACATCAGCGTGTTTATTCCTTTCGAACCCCAGCTCTTTAGTTCTCTATCATACTAGACGGTTCCGAAGGTCTAGGAATACATAGGAATGAAGAATATTGGTGGAAATTTCCCTTTCCTCTGTTGCTTCTAAAATAAAAGTTTGTAACATATAACTGATCCGCTCGCACGGTCTAGAGTTTGCGGGCCTACTTCTTAAACAGAGGTCCCGGGTGTGCTTCCCTGTATCTGAGGGCTGGATCGAGGATAACTCAGCCTACGTGACAACCAGTGAGGAGCTATCTGACTGTGAAATAGCGTCCCTGGTCTAGAAAACCAAGAATAACAGCTGAGAGGATTCGTTACGCCGACTATGTGTCCTCTCATAATTTGCAGGCGTTCGGGTTCAGCAGTGGACACTGAAGCGCCGTGAGGTTTTGTTTGTATTAAATTACTGAGCATACCTCGTGGTGTAGGGGTAAAGCGTTCTTTTATTCGGAGCTCGATATCTGGCTCGTCCAATGATGTTAATTCTCGACCTGTGATTACTCAAGCTGAGCAGCAGCCTGGTATGAGATGCAGAGGACGCAAACAAGAAACCCAGTCAATACGGTCAACGAAAATTCGTTACGCTGACATTTAATATTCTAATATCTGCAGGCCATCTGTTTGGACAGCAGTCATCTTGGGAGAGTAGGATTCTTCATGAGCTGTATGTTTCACAGGCTTATATTTTAATAACTATCTAAAGAATGGGTAGGGGCTGTGACTTCTCGCAACAGCAGTATTACGGGAAATATCTAGAAGGCTTGTACTTTCGTATTTTCATTTTTCAGGTCGTGTAAACCAACTTTTCGAAACCATGACAAAATGCGAAACATACTAAAAATGCTAAAATTGTACTGAAGTACGATATAAGTGCAAAATTAACGATTTCTTCAAATAAACTGTTAGGATTTTATTCTTCTTTAACTTAAACCGAGGAGTTTGTGCACCAACCATGTGGCCGCAGGGTTGGGTCACGTAGCAATCAGCTTGCATTCGGGAGATAGTGGGTTCAAACCCCATTGTCGCCTTCCCTGAAGATGGTTTCCCGTGGTTTCCCAATTTCATACCAGGCTAATGCTGGGGCTGTACCATAATCAAGGCCACGGTCGCTTCCTTCCCATTTCTAGCCTTTCCTATCCCATCGTCGCCATAAGACCTATGTGTGTCGGTGCGACGTAACGGAAACTGGAAAAACAAAGACTTTGTGCGCCCTTAAACTGCTTGCCCAAGCTATTGGCTGTTAAGCTCAGATACCGACGGTTTGACCAAGCAGTTTTGCAATGTATTTGGAGTTCTACTAAGGTTGTAGATACTGAAATATTCTTCACTAGATACAACTTAATTGTAAGTGATAGGAGAACACGAATGACAGAAGTTAATTTTGTATATTTTATTTTCTTTATTACGATTTAACATCTATTACAAATATTCTGTCACGCTTTGTCAATTGAAATGTATGTTTTTCTTAATGTTATTATGCTGTATGCATCTCTGTTTTACCATTGACCCCTCTCTGTTGACGCTGCAGCCCTGATGAGCCTTGGCCTATCAAGTAACCCTTGCTTAGTCCGAAGACCTGCAGATTACGAGGTGATGCTTGGTCAGCGCTAGATGAATCTTATCGGCCGTTATCCTTGGCCTTCCAGACAGGTGTCGCTCTCTTACCGTCAGATAGCTCCTCAATTGTAGGTAATCTAATCACATTGATTGATTGGACCTCGATCCAGCTCTTAGATGCAGGTAAAAATCCCTGACCTGGCAGGAAATCAAAAGTTGGGCCTCCGGCCAAGAGGCATGCACGTTACCTCTAGAACAGTGGTATTCAAAATTTTTGGTTGGCGTACCCCCAAAATCCAATCGTTTTACCTTCGTACCCCCGAAGTACGAGTCTACTGCGATTATACCAGAAAAAAAAATATTTTTACTGGATACCAAATTCTATTATCTATAATTATCACCATCATCATCATCATCATCATCATCATCATCTTCCGCAGCTTATCCCGCTTGCTCAGCGTTCCTGCACGCACTGAGGCACGAAAGAGTTGTGGCCGGGGATTTAAGGTCCCATGCCCTTCCTGACACCATGGCATTTTCAACTGAAAATCCCATCCCAGCAGCACCAAGAATCAAACGACGGTCGCTTGGATGACAGGCAAACAACTAACCCAATACACCACTGTGTTCTCCAGTAATAACAATAATGTATTGTATATAGTCATCACTGGGCAGATATCCGGCTCCATGGCTAAATGGTTAGCGCGCTGGCCTTTGGTCACAGGGGTCCCGGGTTCGAGTCCCAGCGGGGTCGGGAATTTTAACCATCATTGGTTAATTTCTCTGGCACGGGGGCTTGGTATATGTGTCGTCTTCATCATCATTTCATCCCCATCACGACGCGCAGGTCACCTCCGGGTGTCAAATCAAAAGACCTGCATCTGGGGAGCCGAACATGTGCTCGGAGACTCCCGGCACTAAAAGCCATACGCAATTTCATTTCACTGGGCAGATGAAACCTCGTAACTCCTTCGGAGTAAAGTTTACAGAAGAAGCCCAGAACTGAGTGGTCAGCAAGGGCTGAAGAACAGTTCCTGGCATTTTAGTGCTTGATGATAGCACAATTATTTTTGTTTGCTAGTGGCTTTACGTCACACCGACACAGATAGGCTTTATGGCGACGATGGGATAGAAAAGGGAAGGAAGCGGCCGTGGCCTTAATTAAGGTACAGCCCCAGCATTTTCCTGGTGTGAAAATGGGAAACCACAGAAAACCATCTTCAGGGCTGCCGATAGCGGGATTTGAGCTTGCTGTCTCCCGGATGCAAGCTCACAGCTGCGCGCCCCTAACCGCACGGTCAACTCGCCCGGTAGCCGAATTATTCGACCATAGGAGTCTTCTGTTCCCTTACGGCAAGCTTAAGTTTATTTCGTGAATGTAATTATGAGGTTTTCGTTGCATAGCAGCGATATAAATCTTCTTCTTCTTCTTCTTCTTCTTCTTCTTAATCTGTTTATTGTCCAGGGTTGGCTTTTCCCTCGGACTTAGCGAGGGATCCCACCTCTACCGCCTCAAGGGCAGTGTCCTGGAGCTTCAGACATCGGATCGGGGGATACAACTGGGGAGAATGATCAGTACCTCGCCCAGGCGGCCTCACCTGCTATACTGAACAGGGGCCTTGGTGGGGGATGGGAAGATTCGAAGGGATAGACAAGGAAGAGGGAAGGAAGCGGCCGTGGCCTTAAGTTAGGTACCATCCCGGCATTTGCCTGGAGGAGAAGTGGGAAACCACGGAAAACCACTTCCAGGATGGATGAGGTGGAAATCGAACCCACCTCTACTCAGTTGCCCTCCCGAGGCTGAGTGGACCCCGTTCCAGCCCTCGTACCACTTTTCAAATTTCGTGGCAGAGCCGGGAATCGAACCCGGCCCTCCGGGGGTGGCAGCTAATCACACTAACCACTACACCACAGAGGCGGACAGCGATATAAACACGAGTATTATTAATGCAACAATTACTCTTGTACTATAATATACATTGCTACTGAAAAACTGAAGTGAATGAGTGGACTTCGAAACACAAATTTTAAAAACAGCAATGCAGCATTAGTAAGCATTTTTACATATCTAGACAATGGGAGGTGCAAACTAACAGTTAGAAGCTGTGATAAATTTGCGTAACTCTTGAGACGATGTCGCGTACCACACTTTGAATACCACTGCTCTAGACCACGGCACCGACATGTTACTATCAGCTCTATGCAAATGCGGTCTAAATTTCACATTAATATATAAAATATATTTTAAAGTTGCTTTACGACACAGATAGGTCTAATGGCGACGATGGGATAGGAAAGGGCTAGGAGTGGGAAGGAAGCGGCCGCAGTCTTAATTAAGGTACAGCCCCAGCATTTATCTGGTGTGAAAATGGGAAACCACAGAAAACCATTTTCAGGGCTGCCGGGAGTGGGGTTCGAACACAATCTCTCGAATGCAAGTTCACAGTTTCGCGCCCCTAACCGTACGGCCAACTCGCTTGGTACATTAATATTATAAAAAAAAAACCATTACCTACTTATAAGAATTAACTCAAATTCTACATTATTCTTCAGAATGCCTATAAAGACTACAAAATCCTAAATATACAAAACAAACTGATAAATTTCTGATTATGAAACGACGAAAATTACCACATCTAATTATTATCTATGTAGTATACTATATCTTTATTGGCCTATGATTAATGTAAATATATATGGCAATACAGTCCATTGCTGCAGGATAGCAAGACCAAATAATGGTAGAGGTTGCATTAAAATGTTCAAATTTTTGTGAAATAATGATAAGCATTCCTTTGCTAATGCTGTAATATAGGTCTAGCTATTGTACTGAGTACGCTCACTGAACATGGTTTACACGGTTTCCATTCTTCATTATGGTAAATGTTTTATATGTTATAAGAGTACACTGACGGAGCATTTCGTGTTGTAGCATGCCAGACAGCCGTTCACAAGAAGTGCCACGACAAGTTTCTCGGGAAGTGTCCAGGCTCGGGTCGGGAGTCCGAGAGCACCATTGTGAGTATTATACTAGTTCCTTCCTTCGTTCGTGTATTTTGTCTTTCTTTATTGCTTTCTTTCTTTCTTTCTTTCTTTCTTTCTTTCTTTCTTTCTTTCTTTGTTCGGTCGTGCCGTCCTTCCTCTCTTCTTCGTTCGCATCTTTCTTCCTCTCTTCCTCTTTATCTCTTCTTCATTCATGCATACCTTTCTCTCTTCATTCATTCGTATCTTCATATCTTTCTCTTTTCTTCATACATGTCTTCTTTCCTGTCTTCTTTCTTTCTTTTCTTTCTTTCTTTCTTTCTTTCTTTCTTTCTTTCTTTCTTTTTTCTTTACACTGTCCTTATTTTTCATCTTGACTATATATCAAGGGTCAGGGGAAAAACCAGGTAAGTCAACTTCCTTCAGAACTCAGAAAAACGAAATTTTTATTTCAAAACGTTACTAGATAACAAATAAAAAGTTATAAAAGAATATGCCTCGATTAATTGAAGTTCGGAATGTAGTAAAGTGCATTAAGCTTGGTCTGATTTCCCAGTTTCTCACGGCTATTTACAAGTTTCTCCCCTGACCTTTCATATATTATTGTTTAACCCCATACAAAGCTTTTTTCGAGTTTTTCAGGTTGAGAAACCAATATCCTACACACATCGTCATTTTCATTTTAGTTACAAAATTCACAAAATTATACAAAAGTCAGTAATTTTCAGTTACCACACTTCATCTACAAGTACAGTGTTCTTTCGTCTTGGTGACTGAATTCAAAATAAATACCTGTGTAGCTGAAGAAACCTGGGAAGACCCGGTAAAATCTTGCAAATGCTCCAATCTTAATAAATAAAATTAGAGACATTAAGAAAAATATTGCATTGGAGGCATTAATGTGTATTGAGAAACTTTCACATTCTGTAACACATTTGTACAGAGCGAACCATGTAACCGTTTACAATACTCATGACAGCTTTTCAACCAATAACAGCAAACGTGTGCAATCTATTTTGAATTACAGAGCGACTGTGGGAGATCCCTCAGAACAAATATGAAAAAAATGTCTCTCCACCTCATTCATACACAACTGTAATTATCGCACCGAATTCCGTGATGATCTTCGAAGTACATCCTCGTCAATGTTACTGATTTCATTCCTAATTGCTTAACGGAGTTCAGCAAGTGACCGCGGTATATTCGCGTGTACTCTGTCCTTCAAGTAGCCCCATAAGAAGAGCAAACGGGTTGGGTTAGATGATCTGGAGGGCCATTTCTTTTAGATTAGTCGATCACCGAAGAAGTTGGCTGCAAGTTCCATGGAATCAGACGTATGACATGTTGCACCATCTTGCTAGAAATAGCCTTCTGTCAGTTCAGTGCCATCCTGTTGTTCCACGAATTAATTGAACATGTGCCCATAAACCTTAGTGGTTACCATATTGTCGTAGAAAATGGACCAAAAATTCTGGTAGCTGATACCGCGCACCAGACTCCAAACTTTTCAGAATGCAGTGGTGTGTCGGGGATGATACTCGGATTTTCAGTAGCCGAAGATGTGTTGATTTGTGCGCTGAAAGGTGGAATCATGCCTTATTCATAAAGTAAGTCATGGAGAGAATGTCTGGAGTTGAACTAAGAAGAGCGTGAAACCATTGAGTTCGCTTTTTCACGTCCGGTTCTTTCAATTCCTGCACTGCATGCACACTTATGTAAGAGGAAAACCATAGAACCACTTCTGCTATTGCCAGGAATTTAATTCTAACTCAGTTCTAATCTTAGGGGATGCACCGCGTCTTCTCCCCATCTGGCTTTTATGAAAGTTAGTAATGAGGCGACCGGGCGAGTTGGCCGTGCGCATAGAGGCGCGCGGCTGTGAGCTTGCATCCGGGAGATCGTGGGTTCGAGCCCTACTGTCGGCAGCCCTGAAGATGGTTTTCCGTGGTTTCCCATTTTCACACCAGGTAAATGCTGGGGCTGTACCTTAATTAAGGCCACGGCCGCTTCCTTCCAACTCCTAGGCCTTTCACATCCCATCGTCGCCACAAGACCTATCTGTGTCGGTGCGACGTAAACTAGCAAAAAAAAAAGTAATGAGGCGTGCATTCAGATAAAATCCGTGAAGTTGCTTGGTTAGAGCTCTTTCTATCTCGAATTTTGAAAGAAAAACTTTGTAAGTGTCTTTGGGATCAGTGCTGATGAACTCGTGGACAGGGATCTAAAAGCTCTCAGCGGTTCTGTTCTCATTGTGAGACGTCATCTATACTCATCAGAATAAGATCAACTGTTCTAAAGTCCAAATAATACAAGTTTTGTAGGAATTAATTATGGGTTGTAGATGTAGTTCTACACGAATATTCCGTTTCAGATACTCAAGTTTCGACTTAATTAAAAGTCATCTCTGCATCCGGGAGATAGTAAGTTCGAATCCCACTGTCAGCAGCCCTGAAAATGGTTTACCGTGGTTTTCCATTTTAACACCAGGCAAATGCTGGGGCTGTACCTTAATTAAGGCCACGGCCGCTTCCTTCCAACTCCTAGGCAACCATAAGGCCTATCTGTGTCGGTGCGAGGTAAAGCCCCTAGCAAACAAAAAAAGTCATCTCCAGCCTATAAATACAACAAAAATTATGCTAAGTTTTGTTCCATAAATGCAGACTCTATAGATTAGTCTTACAAACTAAGGTGCATTTGAATATCAAACGTAAAGTAAGAAACATATGTTTTTAAATCCCTGGACAAATCTTCTGTAGTGTGAACGTTAGACGACATCAAAAGTTACAGATAAATGACAACCGGGTAGTGGAAATGAGTTATGGGATGGAACTGTACAATGTATTAATCACAGAGTGTTCAGGGCAGAAAGTCTCTTGGTTTAAATGCAGTTCTTATTTCTCAAAATTATGAAAAGTAATGATACCGTCAGTAAGGAAAGTAAAAGTGGTGTATACAAATTAAATTGCTGGGACTGCAACTCCGTTTACGTAGGTCAGACAGGACAAAAGAACATATTAGATCATGGAAACCCACAGACTTACAGTTATACAAACACCTCGTAACGAAAAATCATACTTTCAACCCGAATCATCACCGCAAAATTCTTTACAATGAAAACACGGGCTCCATATGAAAACTTTTAGAAATTTTAAAAATACAAGAGTGTGTCAAAAATAATCAAGAGACGGCATAAATGAACAAACTTTCATCCCTGAACACTCTGTGATTAACACATTGTACAGTTCCATCCCATATTTCCGCTACCCGGTTTTCGTTTGTATGCAACTTACGTTGACGTCTAACGGTATTTATGTAACAAAAATTAGCTTGATTCTTTTGTATTTACAGACTGAAGATGACTTTCAATAAAGTCGAAACTGGAGGAGCTGAAAGGGAATATTCGTGATAAAAACTACATCTAAACCCATCATTATGAGTGAATACCTCAATATATCTGCTGCAACCATTATTATGAATTATTTATCAAGTTTTTCTGATAACATTTTAAATATTTTTAGCTTTAAAATTCACTAATTGTTTTTGAAAAATTGTTTAAATTTTTAGGTCTAAATTCACAGTTTTGTTAATTTTCGAGTTCCTTATTTACAAACTATTCCTTTCTTAATCAGCTTTCACTGAATTGTTTATTCCTTCTCTTCGAGTAGCCTCTAGGTGGAGGAAGAATTTATAATTTTAAAAACGGTAAGTCCACTTTCTTTGCAGCTCTCTGAGTTGTGCCATATCGGTAGCCTGTCTTCTGGATCAATCAGTGTGATGATTTGTTTGGTGTGTTTATATGGAGAATAACTGTCTATATTAATGTATTCTCCTAAACGCTACTTGTTGTTTTAATGCCAAATATTCGATTCAATGAATCAACTTCAGGTCTGTATTTTTCACTCTTGCTGAGGAGCGAGCCACTTGTCACCATCGATAAAATTATTGGCCTGGTTGGATCTTCGCACATACCGAATTCTCTTCGAAATGCACAAATTGTTTCAATCAAGGAATTTGCCGAAGAGAGTGCTGCATGTTCTTGTTGTGACTACAAAACCTAGAGAATGGAAACTGGTTAATAATAGCCCCCAATAACCAACAATAGTCAAATGGCAAGGGTACCAATATATCCACTGAGATCATTAAAATCAATTTCAAGTATACACTAGCTTTCGGAGGGAAATTATAACTTATTAAAATTGTAAATGTTAATATGGAGTATGAATAAAATGACCAGTTTTTCCATCTCTCTTTATATATTATGTTTGTTGAGTCCCTAACCCAAAGGCTGATCGGATCCCATCAGTAGACATAGACAGATCACTGCTGAGGCGTAAATTAGTGCAGTAGTTTCCCCATTGCTTTCCTCACTGATCCAGAAGAAGCTTTTACATATTAGTCGGCCAGGTAAGCTAAAATATACTCAGCAACTGACGCAATAAGTGACACTTTCACATCATTGATAACAAGGACTGACTGCATAATGAATGGCATCGCTCGCACCCAGGTCACTTTCATTTTGTCAAGCCAAAGATAAACTGAGACTGCCTAGTGAAAGTAACAAATCTGTTCTAGTCCATACCAGAAGACACTGTAAAACATACCGGAAATGGATATGGGTTTATTTCTCTCGCTAAAATCTCTGTATTCCACAATTATTTGTTGTTCCAGCGAACAGAATGGATAATTACCTCGTTCATTCAAGCCATCTAACTATACTAACTCATTTCAGTACCATAGATCACACTTTCGACTAAACATTAAGAAAATAATGCTTTCTGCTTTAGGTTGACAGATGTCTTCCTCGCCTCTCCGTAAAATATTCTCGCGACATTACACATGCATTTCTCTACATGAAAACCTGGAAATGGAATGTATGCAGTTTACTTGGATTTTGCTGACAGCCCATTTGCACAACGTACAAAGGCTGGTTGGTTCTAACCAAGCAGGCTTGAAAGAGGAACTTGTGCTACGTGTTCACCATTAAGCGTACTATTTTTGCCATAATTCATCCACTTCCCTAGTGAGGTGTAAAATTGCAAGTTTCCAGGAAAGGACCCATTTTCACTCGCGCCTTTAGGTGAGATAGACCTAAGAATGACCATTGGATGTATCAATACAATAACCAGCCAACTCCACTAGTCATAGTTTTGAGGAAAATAAAGGAATATTCGTATAATCGTTGAAAATTCGGGCTTTTCTTGTTCGTGAACCAAAGACAATTAAAATACTATGTATCAGCAAATGCTAGGGGCTTTTCGTCGCACCGACACAGATAGGTCTTATGGCGACGATGGGATAGGAAAGGCCTAGGAGTTGGAAGGAAGCGGCCGTGGCCTTAATTAAGGTACAGCCCCAGCATTTGCCTGGTGTGAAAATGGGAAACCACGGAAAACCATCTTCAGGGCTGCCGTTAGTGGGATTCGAACCTACTATCTCCCGGATGCAAGCTCACAGCCGCGCGCCTCTACGCGCACGGCCAACTCGCCCGGTTATCAGCAAATGAAGTGCAGAGCAAGTGATATAAAACATCTCTCTTATTTGGATCAATTTGTCTATGGTAGGCAATACATGACGCAAGCAGAACATTTCTCACTCTGAAAGAAGAATACCTTAATATACTTGTGAAACACTAACATCTCAAATGCTATTCTGATTCTAGCGCCCTCCTCTAACCCGAACTATAATACTGAAGGTTGATCACAAACCAATGGAAACCAATAAATAACTTTTTTTTTTTTACAATTGGCTTTACGTTGCACCGACACAGATAGGTCTTATGGCGACGATGGGACCGGGAAAGGCTATAAGTGGGAAGGAATCGGCGTGGCCTTAATTAAGATTCAGACCCAGCATTTGCCTGATTTGAAAGTCGGAAATCACTGGCAACAGTGGGGTTCGAAACCACTATATCCCGAATGCAAGCTCACAGCTGTGCGCCCTAGCCGCACGTCTAACTCGCTCGATAAATAACTCTATGACTTAAATTCGATATTTATGATTTGGTTTACTATTGATTACATGATATTATATTATTACCTTTTTCTTTTGCACAAATGCGTGTAATACACTGATAAAATACCTGTGACTATTTCTTGAAGGTTGTAGTAATTTTGCATCTGTCTTTCGGCACAGGCCAGAGCAGTTAGACCTTTTCTTCAAGAGTTCATAAAATGTTTCGGTCTGACAATGGTGTAGTCCTTTCTCTGTCTTGATTTCGAGTTCCTTTTCCTCCTTCGTAATAAGTCTAGGCCATTTTTTTCCATAATGCTTCATTTCTGACAACTACCTTAACATGGTTTGCCAAAAACATATTGAAGGTATTGCTAAAATGCCTGTAGGAGTGATTATAAGACTCTTAAAAGATTTGTTCTCCTTCCTGACGTTTTCATTGCTCAAACTAACATTTCTGTATGCATATATGTATGTATTTGTGTATACCTCATAGTCCCGTTTCTCATAGTAAGTTCACTCACAGAAAATAGTGTTCTCAATTGTCACTTCTGCTACAATGTGATATGCTCCTTAAGAGACTTGTAATACACTGCCTGATCAAAGTATCCGGACACCCCTATGTAATACGGAATTGAACCCTAGATGTCACGAGAGGTGGCCCTGCCAGTATAAAAGGAGGCAGGGAGTATTGTGTTGTCAGTATAGAATCAGTAACAGCAGAATGGATCGGTCAGAAGAGCTCAGTGACTTCGAACGTGGACTAGTCATTGGATGTTACCTGATAACAAATCCATCAGGAACATTTCAACCCTTCTAAATCTTCCCAAGTCAACTGTTGGTGATGTGATTGTGAAGTAGAAATGTGAAGCAACAACCGCAGCTAATCCAAGATTAGGTAGACATCATTTAATGACTATCAGGGACCGTTGAGTATTGCGGAAGGTGGTTGTAAACCATCGCAAGACACCAGTGGAAGGAATCACTCGTGAGTTCCCAAGTGCTACCAGCAGAATAGCCAGCACAATGACTGTGTGTCTGGAGTTAAAAAGAATGGGAAACCATGTTCGAGCTGCTGCTCATAAGCCAAACATTTCTGTAAAAAATGCTAAGTGACGCTTGAGGTGGTGTAGAGAGGGATGCCAATGGACTGTGGGTGACTGGAAACGAGTGATTTGAAGTGATGAAGGGTTTGGGTCTGGCGGATGCCTGGAGAACCTTACCTTCAATCATGTGTTGTGACGACAGTAAAGTACGGAGGTGTTTTCCGTGGTGAGGGTGTGGTTCCTTACTGCGCTTAAGAAAATTCTAAATGCGTGAGAATATGAACACGTTTTAAACCATTGTGTACTGCGTACAGTAGAGAACCAGTTTGTAGACGATGATTGTTGGTATTGGCATGGAAATGCACTCTGTCATAAAGCTGCATCTTTGAGGCAATAGTTTGTAGACAATAACATTCCTAAAATGGACTGGCCTGCCCAGAGTACCGACCTGAACCCAATCGAATCCCTTGGGTGAGTTAGAACGTCGATTTCACTCTAGAACCCAGCATCCAATATTATTACCTTTCCTGGTTTCGGCTCTTGAGGAAGGAGGGGCTGCCATTCCTCCAAAGTCATTTAGTCACCTCAATGAATGTGTCCCCAGCAGAGATAACGCTGTCATAAAGGCGAAGGGTGAACCCTCCCGATATTAATGTCCAATAATAGGAAACTTGACACGGATGAAGTCTCAGATAGGTGTCCGGATACTTTTGATCAGGTAGTGTGTGTGCATGAGAGGTGCTTTCAAATGGTCTGAAAATTGCAAACCATTTGGTGCAATGAAACAGTACGTCCCGGACATATCCGGTTCTTGTGCCGAACAGCTGGTAGAGTCAAGTCTGTAGATCTAAATAGGCTGAATGGATCTTTACTCTTCTTGTAAGGAGTTAAAATATTGGCATCAATATGAATTCTTATCTCCATACAGTATATAAAATTCCTGCCTTTCACAGCAGTGTTGAGAAAAAGAGAACGCTTTAACAGATAAAATTAGCACCATATATAGATTATTGTCTCACATTTACATGAAGAATACAATGAAACTCTAACGACCACGACCTTTGTTTTTACCTCACTAGGGGCTGCACGGTTAGGGTCATGTGCTGTCAGCTTGCATTCGGGACATAGTGGGTTCAACCGCACTGAAGATGGATTTCTATAGTTTCCCATTTTCACACCAGGCAAATGCTAGGTCTGTACCTGAATTAAGATCACACCCGCTTCCTTCCCACTTCTGGACATTTACTATCCTATCGTCACCATAGGACCTGTCTGTGTCGGTGCGAAGTAAAGCAAATAGTAAAGATATAATAATAACGTGACACTGACTTCGTAGAACGGGATGGTGTTAATTAAGGTCATAAGGGTAGTTTGTCCAACGGGACAAGTTTGACTCTATTGAAGTTATACGAAAATATCCTTCATGCAGAATTCTGACCAGCTCAGTCTCAGGAAGAGAGTGTTATATTTCAAAGATTTAACTCATGTTAAACCTGACAGATCCGACTCTTACATTCAATGGTCAGCAGAGTCACCTTCGGTTCAGAAGGCCCCGGTTTCGATTTAATTAATTAATTCCTGTAGTTCAGGGGCTGTCGTCTTGATACTCATCTTCATTTACAAAAGTCTCACACTACCAATACATCCTGGAGTTAGTGTCAGGAAAGACATTACTGGGTGTAATCTATACAAAGTGCCGGCACCAGCTGATTGGGAAAAGGCCAAAAAGAGCAAGAAAAATCCTAATTTATTATTCTTTCTTAAACATAGATGTTTTCCTGTAATGGTAACCTTCTCTGTCGCGATCTATGTCACAGGGACAAAGTTTACATAATGTTGGGATAAATTTATGTTTAGCCATGGTCAGCTGATAGTTTTCTCAATAGCACGCAAATACATAGATATCAAAGTGAAACTCCCGTCTGCAAAATACACTCAGTAGGGTTTATGAGGGATGATCTAATACCTGTTCTGATTATATTCAAATGCCTTTTATGTACCATGAAAGCGTATCAATCCATAAGATATAATAACAAGTCCAAATACATTATGATGTTCGTTTAAAATTTCCAGTTACTTCTCACACATTAATTTTGACTGTCGGAGACAGGCTTACGTACTGATATACTGTAAGGCAAGGGTATATTCTGTCCGAACCTCCGCAAAGGTGTGCCTGAGCCGGAGTTTACGTACGGTAGGATGGCCAGTTCCTTTCCGCTCCTCCATTCCCTTACCCCGCCCCCTCTCAACCAACAACGCATGGCAACCCATCCAAATCTTTACTACGCCCAATGTTGTTTAACTTCGGAGATCTCACGGGATCCGATGTTTCAACACGGTTACGGCCGTTGGCACATACTAATATGGACGTAAGATATTTTTGGCAACAATAACAACAAAAAGGACTTAATAGGGAACATGCATGATCCGGGGTTTTAATTAAAAATATGCTAATCTTATTCAAAATTTCATGCAGAATTCAAAAATGTGATCAGAATGTACAAATAATAACTCCAAATGTGATAAAAATCTACGAAAATGTCACGTCACGCAAGCACGCGATCTCATTGGTCTGACGTCATCGTACAGGTTGACTGAATTAGCAGACGAAGTAACACATAGTGTGCTGTGAGAAGCAGGATACACCTCGCGTATTTCTACTTTACGTTAGTGTCTAGTATGGTTAAATTCGAGGTCTATACATTGGATAATAATCTGAGTGGTATATTTTAGACTTAAAATGAATCCTGCGCAGACAGTGAGGCAGAAAACTTATAAATGGTGTAGAGTTCCGATGTGCAATAGCACATCGCATACCATACCAAACAAATTGTTTATAAATGTTCCAAAGACGCTAAAACTAGGGAGAAATGGATTTTGGCGAGCCGGAGAAATGCTGGTGATATATCGGAAAAGTCTATAGTTTTTTTTTTTTTTTTTTTGAAGATTTTAACGTAAGATGAATTTGTTTGAATTTTCAAATCACTTTTCCATGTCAGCTGTTCTAGTGGTAAAACTTTAAATTTTAATGTATGATGCTTTATTTAAATGCTTCAATTACATCTTGGAATATGAAAGTAAAAAACAGTGCATTAAATAATGCTAATTATTAAAGTATTCTCCAAACCTAACCTATGTTTTGGGTGATCCATGTCAAGATAATAAATCAAAGGGGTTATGAACCATTTTGACAGCTCTAATTCTACCAATATATCTTGGTATGGGACAGTTATATATGTCTTTATTGAGGAGCTTAATTGGTAAAGAAATTTAGGCTATATCTAAATACTCTATAATGTAACAAAGGATAGGCGTGTACATCATGAAAGGAAACAACGTGAATTTAACAAATGTATAACTCTACACAAAACCAATGCTTGTCTGTTGGGGTCTTATAAGTTAACAATGCTCAATTATAATAATTATCATAATTTTAATGAAATAAATAACATAATTGCACACAGGTGAAAATAGTGATGTAGGTGTTTAAAATATTATCCAACTTAGCCTAAGTTTTACGTTATACAAGCCAAGTCAATAAACCGAAGGGTAAAAATACCGCGCGAGTTGGCCGTGCGGTTAGGAGCGCGCAGCTGTGAGCTCGCATCCGGGAGATAGTGGGTTTTGAACCCCATTGCTGGCAGCCCTGAAGGTGGTTTTCCGTGGTTTCCCATTTTCACACCAGGCAAGTGCTGAGGCTGTACCTAAGGCCACGGCCGCTTTGTTCCCATTCCTAGGCCTTTCCTGTCCCATCGTCGCCATAAGACCTATATGTGACGGTGTGACGTAAAGCAAAAAAAAAAAAAAAAGTAAAAGCACAGCACCCAAAGACATTCCTGTATTGAGCGACTAAAATGTCACCAGGACACTTTTCTTTCCTGATATGCTGAGCTTGTTAAAAGCCAAATGTAATTAATGTTACTGGCTTCACGCCCCGCTAACTACTTCTACGATTTTCGGAGACGCCGATGTGCAGGAATTTAGTCCTGCAGGAGTTATTTTACGTGCCAGTAAATCTACCGACACGAGGCTGACGTATTTGAGCACCTTCAACTACCACCGGACTGAACCAGGATCGAACCTGCCAAGTTGGGGTCAGAAGGCCAGCACCTCAACAGTCTGAACCACTCAGCCGACTTGTGAAAACTAGATGAAGTCATATTTATCTTTATCATGTTTAACTTTTTCCCTCCACAAAGATATTTAATTCTCTTTCATGGGCCCTGGAAGTGGGTAGGCCAGTTGTCCCAACCATAAATATATATTTTTTTTGGGAATGATAGATTATAGCCCTATAGTACTATGATCTTTCTTTCCTTCTTTCTTTCTTTCTTTCTTTCTTTCTTTCTTTCTTTCTTTCTTTCTTAATCAGTGTATCCTTCAGGGTTGGTTTTCTCTCGGACTCAGCGAGGGATTTCACGTCTACCACTTCAAGGGCAGTGTCCTGGAACGTGAGACTTTGAGTATGGGATGAAACTGGTGAGGAGGGCCATTACCTCGCCCAGGCGGCCTCACCTGTTATGCTCAACAGGGGCCTTGTTGGAGGATGGGAGGATCGGAAGGGATAGACAAGGAAGAGGGAAGGAAACGGCCGTGGCCTTAGGTGCCTGGAGGAGAAGTAGGAAAATACGAAAAACCACTTCGTGGATGGCTGAGGTGGGATTCGAAACCATTCTACTCAGTTGACCTCCCGAGGCTGAGTAGACCCCGTTCCAGTCCTCGTACTATTTGTTTTCAACTTTCATGGCAGAGCCGGGAATCGAAACCGGGCCTCCGGGAGTGGCACACATTAACCACTACACCACAGAAGCGGACTAGTACTATAATGCTACCTATATGTTTATGTTAGTGCTGAAATCCGATTTCTTACTTTACTAATGCTGAAAGCCCGAAAATGTAATGTTCTTCTTTAATAGGGGAATCAGTCTAGAAGGAAATGTTGAAAGTGATGTGATATCTATCCAGGTTCGTTGTTATCCTAATACTATGGGTTACAGTACATTGTACGTATATAAAAGACGCCACTTACAAACTTGCTTGTTATCCGAGAATTTCTGCGGCCACAAAAGTCACATTTTTCAAGAATGATGACATCTACACATGGTAGATTGTCTGACTGTGCTGTTTCGAACCTTTCTTCTGTCATTTCGAAGTTATTCGCGATCGTGAATAATAAACAATCGGCTTTTAGCAACGGCTGATGCACAACGGCTGATAGAGCTCCATGCGGTACTGGATCGTGACGTCACAGCGCGCCGCTTACGTCAGAGGCCGTTTCACTCGCCTTGCGGAAAGGCACTATTAAAAATTTTTTTAATGGTAGAAAACAAGGCAACATACCACAATGTAATACGTTTACGTACTATTTCATTGGTGTACTTTTCAAAAAAAATATTTTTGAAAATGATGCATGTTCCCAATTATAATCAGTGTAGGACACATGTAGGACGACCATGTTGTCCTTGAACAGAAGTTTGGTATATCTGCCACTGCTATCTGCTACCACACACTGGAAGATGTTGGCCGCGACGTGTGTGTTTCCCAAGAAATGTTCTAACACCGGCGATAGATTTAGTGTATAAACCTTCGACTGGACTACGATGGCAAGGAACAGATGCGAGAGAGTTGTTCAAATCTGTTGAGGCACTTTCCGATACTCAGACATCACACGTTACCAACATCAATATAGGCCTACTTCGAATTGCCGATGCTTATATGGATTTGGAATAGCCTTAGTCAAACTATGTAAAACCAAACCCCATGGCACTACAGCCCTGAGGGGCCTTGGCCTAACAGCAGATGACTGCTGCTCAGCCCCAAGGCCTGCAGATTACGAGATGTCGCATGGTCAATGCGACGAATCCTCTTGGCCTTCATTCTTGGTTTTCTAGGCCGGTGTCGCTATCTCACCGTGAGAAAGCTCCTCAACTGTAATCACTCAGGCTGAGAGCACCTCGAACCAACCCTCAAGACCAGGTGAAAATCCCTGACCTGGCCCCGAATCGAACTCGGGGCCTCCGGGTGAGAGGCAGCGACGCTACCCCTAGACCGCGTGGACATCAGTCAAACTATGTACTTTTCTTAAATGTGGCAGATCTAAATTTTAACCGGTAACACCCTCAGGACTAGAACCCAGACCTTTCCGATTTCTAGTCAAGTTCTCCAGAACCTACGAGCGAGGACGTTCTTTGCCTACCTCTCTTGATTTTATAGTTTACAATTTACAAAGCCCGTATTTTTATTTAATTTTCGACATTCTACTTTGCGTATTAAATTTCGTATCTCGGGTAGGTAAAATCAAGCAGGCTCCTGAGATTCATCTGTATAACTTTATTATTAGTTTGTATTTTCATTTCACTGTACTACATTTCCTTGTGGTGGAGGTGGGGCTGTAGAATACATCCACGGCATTTCCTACTTGTCGTAAGAGGTGACCCGAATCGCGAATCGCTAGTTTTAGACACCTCACTTTAATCTTTCCTGTCTGACCTTCCATGGCCAACTCTTGTTCTCTTCCGACCCCTATAGTCTTAGATTCGCGAGACATAGGAAGTCTTTCATTTTCACGTCCTTCGTGGCCCTACCCTTTCTTTTGTCGATGCCTTCATCCTTCGAAGTGTCGATCCTCTTACATTTTTCCGTCTGGTTAGAATGGTGGCCCATTTTTCCTTCTCCTTAACACAATAAACACCATCTCAAATCACATTATTGTTCAGTGTTGTCATGTGAAACACCTGATGTTTGACATATTTAAGACCGTCTCTCTAGTTTCAGAGTCTCCGTGGCTCAGGTGGCGGCGCGCCGGCCTCTCACCTCTGGGTTTCGTGGTTCAAATCCCGGTCATTCCTGTGAGATTTGTGCTGGACAAAGCGGAGGCGGGGCAGGTTTTTCTTCGGGTACTCCGGTTTTTCTTGTCATATTTCATTTCAGCGACTCTCGCCTTTATCATTTCATTTCATCTGTCAGTCATTAGTCATAGCCCCAGAGGCGTGCGACAGCTTCGACAGCTGACACAATTTCTATCCTCGCCGCTGGATGGATGGAGGCTTCACTTATTCCATTCCTGGCCCGGTCGAATAACTGGAAATAAGCTGAGGATTTTTATTTTCTCTAATTTCATATTATCATTTGCACCTGTAATCTGACAACACACTTAACAAGACCACTAGAGGCAGGGATGAAACGAGAGACAAATCGCCCCTGACCTGGCGCTCAGGTGTCGTGGTCACACCTTACTCTTCTGGCTCCACCTTGGGTGGTATATAGATAGCTGGTAATTACCTTCACATTAAGAGGCCACCTACTTCTGCCAGTTTGTTGACAACTTTACTGTTGTTCCTCATGGACGAACAAAACATATCCCTGCCAGTCTATTCTTGTGTGGTATGCTGCACTCATTGCTCTCGGAATATGTCTTTGTGCCACCACAGTGAACATTTGCTGGAACTATTAGTAACAGTATCAGCGAGGCCATGAGACATTTTCGGTAAACAGTGGTCTCTGTATAGTTTTGAAGATATTAGAGAGCGAGTCTCCTCAAACGTGCACACTGCACCTGTGCCAACTGCTGGGTCACTGTGGAATGCATGATGCAGTTACAACTCTTTGACCGAAGCACGAGTGGTGAAACACTGTTCTGCTAGTATCATTGCGTGTTCCATGTAGACATTTTCTCTAACTGCAAAAGTTGCCCCAATTGCTACACCTATGTTCAGAGTAAGGCACTAAAATGGAGTTGTCCTGAAATTTGTAGTAATTTCCCCAAGCTAACTTTCCATGATTTCACCGAGAAGCTCCTAAAATGGCTGTGCTGTGGTCCATTTATATATCTGAAAGAGTTTCCGCTGTGCTTAACAAGAAGCAAAGACTGCAGTCTGGTCAGGCGAAAAATCTTTTAAAGCTTTCTGTCCATCAGATAGTTGCTCACGGTATTATATATTAGCACAATGAAGGAGACTCAAGCAGAAAATGCTATTTTATTCAGTGTTGTTTTTCCAAATACATCGGCAGACACCGAACGAGTTGGGTATACGGTTCGGGTCGTTTAGCTCTCAGCTCACATACATTCCGGTGAATGTGGGTTTGAACCCCATATCGGCAGCTCGTCGTTTCCTATTTTCACATGAGGTAAAATCTCGGGTCCGCCTCCGTGATGTAGTGGTTAGTGTAATTAGCTGCCACCTCCGAAAGCCCGGGTTCGATTCCCGGCTCTGCCACGAAATTTGAAATGTGGTACGAGGACTGGAACGGGGTCCACTCAGCCTCGAGGCGTCAACTGAGTAGAGGTAGGTTCGATTCCTACCTCAGTCATCCTGGAAGTGGTTTTCCGGGGTTTCCCTCTTCTCCTCCAGGCAAATGCCGGGATGGTACCTAACTTAAGGCCACGGCCGCTTCCTTCCCTCTTCTTTACCTATACTCTCCAATCTTCCCATCTCCCATCAAAGCCCCTGTTCAGCATAGCAGTGGGCGAGGTACTGGTCATTCTCCCCAGTTTCATCCCCCGATCCAATGTCTCACGCTCCAGGACACTGCCCTTGAGGCGGTAGAGATGGGATCCCTCGCTGAGTCGGAGGGAACAACCGACCCTAGAGGGTAAACGGATAAAGAAGAAGAAGGTAGAATCTCGGGCTGTGCCTTAATTAAAGCTATGGTCACTTCCTTCGTTTTCCTATTCCCGTATTCAACACAAAAGTCTGCCTGAGTTGGTGTGACGTAAACTACAATTAAAAACACTGACTGGCCGTTTAACGAATATATTGGGGTTGGTAAGTGATGTGAACTGACCCCAGTTTTACGCCCGGAAGCCAACCCTATGTGCAGGGGTGTATTAACTATTGCCTGGATCTGTGGTGGTTGGTAGTGTTGTGTAGATGAAGAGAGGTGTGTTAAGAGGAACGCAAACACCCTGTCCCCGGGACAGATGAATTAACTACTCGTAGGTAAAATCCCTGACCCGACCGAGAATCGAACCCGAGATTGTCTGAACCTAAGGTCAGTATGCTGACCATGCAGTCAATGAGCCGAGCGATGATATTATTATTATTATTATTATTATTATTATTATTATTATTATTATTTGTTCAGTGGTCCTTAAATCGCTATATTATTCTTTCAGAAAACTCCAGATCGTTTGAATTTTGTCCACAGGAGTTCTTAAACGTGCCGGAAGACAATGACAAGAGTAGTTACAATTAAATGTCCTAAAATGCTAGCTCACTCGGGATGGAACCTGCCATCTTGGAAACAGAAGAAAACGACTAACCAACTGTTCCACTGGGGTTGTAATAATAACAATAATAGTAGGCGTCGTAATAGCCGAGTGACATCGTCACTGGCTTTTCACCGTGATGGCCGTTCGACTACTTGGCTGAATGGTCGACACAGTGGCTTCCACTTCAGAGGGTCCTGAGTTCGATTCCCGACCAGGTCTGGGATTTTAATCATAAATGGCCCATTTTCTTGGCTCTGGAATGGATGTTTGTGCTGTTCCCAACATCCCTGCAACTCATGCACCACACACAGCACTATTCTCGACCACATTAACACGCAGTTTTTCATACACGGCAGATGCCGCCACCTTCGTCGGAGAGTCCAGCTTACAAGGGATGCACCAGGCTAGCAACGGACACACGAAATTATATTATACCATGGAGGCTGTAGTTAGAATCAAGGCCAAAACATGTGAGACTGATGAACTGAACCTGCTGTGGTTCGGATGCCTTTTAAAGCTGAAGATCCCGTGGCTATGATCGCGATATCAACAGTAAAGTAAAATTACAGCCTTGTTTTATTTATTCACCTATTGTAGATCAGATGAGTATATTATTTGAGAAAACAACACCTCGACATATAAACTCACTTTCTGACACGATTATTATTATTATTATTATTATTATTATTATTATTATTATTATTATTATTATTATTATTATTATTAGTATTATTATTTAATCCGTTTACCATCCTGAATTTGTTTTCCTCCAGATCTAGCGGGAGATCCCACCTCTACTACCTCAGTGGTAGTGACACGAGGTAATTAATCGGGGCATGTTGATTGGGCCCACGATCAGTGATGTCTGTAGGGAACCACGTACTATTCTTTGACTCTTGATATAGTTTCCGAGAAACCTTCCGCTATTATTAACCAAGAAGGCTGTGATGGTTTTGAATGAACAAGTGATAGTGCTTGTATTAAATTTATGCTGCATTTCAGTTAAAATAAAAAATAAAAATGAAATGTGTTTTGGTTATTACTAGAGCCCGGATTTTTATGCATTAATAGGTTAGAATGGAAACTTACTGAAGCAAGTCTAGTCTACCTTCACAACGACTGTGCTATGGGGTTTGCTTGAACGTTAGGGGTACGGCCCATCAGAACCCCTATAATTTATGTTACTCTTGCTACATTGTGGAAGAGCGGATGGCCGACACTTCCTACTAATCAAACTAGTTTGCAATCTAACCTGTTGCTGCATAAAAATCTGGGCTTTAGTTATTACGTTACGCGTAGGCTAACTCGTTGAAGACCTACAATTGGTGGCCTCGAAGCATTACGATAATATGTGTTAACCTTACATTGCTTGCCATCTGCACCAAAATGGCGAGTAAAAATAGTGACGATGCACAACAATCAATTGAAAAGGTGAGTGTAAAATTACCTCCTTTCTGGGTTGAAAAATCCAGAAATGTGGTTTTCGCAAGTAGAAGTGGAATTTAACCTTATCGGAATCACAAATGAAAACACAAAATTTACTGTAACTATCATATGGTTCAACTCGATCTTTGTTGAATGCATTTGGGACTTGGTATCATCAAACGAGCAGAATAATTACACGATCGCTAAGGAACGACTTTTGACGATTTACCGTGAAAGTGAAGAAAGACAAATCAAAACGCTAGTTAGTGAGATTGAACCTGGTGACTTAAAAAAAAAGCCAATTACTTCGAAAAATGAAAGTTCTCAGTGGTACTGAAATTTCGGATAAACTCTGGAAAATATTGTGGCTTGACTAATTACGTCAGGAAATTCGCAGTATATTAGTGATTGCTGGCGGTCCCGTGGTGTAGGGGTAGCGTGCCTGCCTCTTACCCGGAGGCCCCGGGTTCGATTCCCGGCCAGATCAGGGATTTTTAACTTGACCTGTGGACTGGCTCGAGGTCCACTCAGCCTACGTTATTAGAACTGAGGAGCTATCTGATGGTGAGATAGCGGACCCGGTCTAGAAAGCCAAGAATAACGGACGAGAGGATTCATCGTACTGACCACACGACACCTCGTAATCTGCAGGCCTTCGGGCTGAGCAGCGGTCGCTTGGGAGGCCAAGGCCCTTCAAGGGCTATAGTGCCATGGGGGGATTAGAGATTGCTGACGGTGATGTTAATAAACTTGCAGATATTGTTGATAAGATATGGGAAATTAAGTCCCCTGGTATTGATGAAGTTAGGCCAGTAACGTCGACCTCTAACCCCACTTCTGGTTTCTCTCTTCATGAAATCAGGCCAGCAGAAGGCCCAGAAGGAAAATACTGTTATTAAGATTTCAGGTTTGGTTCCAAGTGCAAGCCTGAAAAATGTGCGTCACCATGCCAGTGGAATTATCAGGTAAACACGAGGTAGCAGCCACTGTAGCGGTTGCGTGTGCTGCCAGTGATTCATTGAAAGGCCGCTCACATAATTACCGTCTGTTCGTCAAAGATCGTCATTCAGGACAATGTTTTTTGGTCGGTAGTGGAGCTGTTGTTTCCGTTATACCAGTAACAACATTGACAGGAAGTAAACCGATTTCAAGCTTTTTGCAGCCAATGGGACTCAGATCCAACTTTTGGTTCGAAATTAATGAATAGTGATTTAGGGCTAAAGAGAAAGCACGAATGGCCCTTTATTATTACTCAAACATCCAAGGGTATTTTAGGAGCTGATTTTATTAACCAATTCGGTTTATTAATTTATTTAAAAAACAAACAATTGATTGACAGAAACACGAAATTGACTGTTTCAGCTGACCTAGCGACTGTATCGGAGGCTGATTCAGTTAGTATATTGAAGGCTAACTGCCAATTTTCTGATCTTCTAATGAAATTTCCTGATATAACAAAACCTGCCATTACACCTGGAGAGATCAAGCATGACGTTCGACATTTCATTACATCTAGTGGCCCACCAGTATTCTGCAAACCTCGTAGACTGGATCCTCAGAAGCTTCGTCTGCCAAAACAAGAATGACAATTTATGTTGAATAATAACATTATCCGACCATCGAAGTCTCAATGGGCTAGTCCTCTGCACCTTGTTTCCAAGAAGAACGGAAAATGGAGAGTGTGTGGTGATTATCGTCGACTTAACGATCGCACCATTCCAGATCGCTATCCCATTCCAAGGATCGATGACGTTAGCCAGATCTTACATAGCAAATGCATATTTTCCAAGCTAGATCTCCTACAGGCGTATTATCAAATACCCGTAGCTGAAGAATACAAGAAAAGACTGCTGTTATTAAACCATTTGGACTTTATGAATTCAATTTTATGCCATTCGGGTTACGGGATGCCCCGAGTACCTTCCAAAGATTCATCAACGAAGTGGTACGATGGATGGACTTATGCTCGCCTACCTCGACGACATTCTAGTTGCTTCTAAATGCACAGAAGAGCATGCTGAACATCTTAGCTTAATTTCTGAGAGACTAAACCATTTTGGACTGCGCCTTAACATCAGCAAGTCCATATTTAGAGCAAAAGAAATAGTATTTCTTGGTTACCTAATCAGCGAAAAGGGAACACAATCAGACCCCGAAAGAGTAACTGTTATAAAGAACCATAAGCGACCTGAGACTGTCAGAGAACTTAGAGCATTCCTTGGTTTAATCAATTTATATCGCTGACACATAAAGGACGCTGCTAAAAATCAAGGCCTTCTGAATGAGTACGTCAGAAACTCTAAGAAGAATGACAATCGCCAAATAGAGTGGACTGAAGAGACAAATGCACAATTCGAGAAGTACAAAGAAGATCTATGCAATGCGGCTCTCTTAACATGCCCCAGCATGGACTATGTTTGTGGATACTTCCGATTTTGCGGCTTGTGCTGCCATCCACCAAAGAAAAGAAGGTGAAATTCTAAGTTCTCTGGTGCCCAAAGAAAATATTCGACATATGACCGTAAACTGCTCAGTATTTTTCTCGCAGTCAAGTACTTCAAGCACCTGATAGACGGCAGAGTTTTCTTAATTTACACAGATCATAAGCCCCTTATTTTTGCCTTTAACCAAAACAATAAGAAAGCTTATCCAAGATAACTTCGACATCTCCAGTACATTTCGCAATTCACAACTGACTTGCGCCATGTATCAGGAAAAGAAAAATCTATATGTGCTACACAGTTTGCATCCGTGACCCCACAGGTGTAGGAAAAGCGGAAGAGGAAGTCTGTAGGTACTATGATTGAACGTTGAAAAAGACAACACTTTTATGTAAGGTAATATATTAGGTGAGAACATGCTTCTGTACGCTGTGTCACTCCCGTCGCAAGGGCAAGGGACTTGTTGTGACAAACACAACACACCTGGGCGAAGGTCAGTGTAGTAGAATAAACCACAACAAGTACACGAACTGGTTATGTAACGTGATATTTACAGAAACTCGCTGTGCGTAACAGACACAAGGGCCGTGGTTGTTTGAATGGCGGTCACCCGTGTGGAGTTAGTACGAGTACAAATGTGTTCACAAACAATCGCTAAGTGTGCGACGTAAAACAGAACGGAAAACATAGAGTTTTCTCCTTGTGGACAATAACAGGGCATTGATAACTGTATCATATTGTAGCAAATATGCTTCCTATACACCCGTCATGCTTTCGATATTACTTTCCTTTACATACTGTATATTGAGATATAATGGATGACAGCTGAATGCCGAACTGTAACACCAATATAAGCTCTTAACTAATTCGTTTACAGGCTGGAACCTGGAGCAATATTGATCAGACTGATATTAGTTACGTCCCTAATCGGCTATGTTCAAAAGAGTGGCCTCCATTGCCGCTATAGGATTCCTTAAGAGATATTGACAAGTACTTTCAGAAATTATGACTTAAAAGTGATTCATTTCTAATTTTTTTGAATAAATTAATTTTAAGTCTGTATAGACAATAATAATTCCCTGTTGTCATCAGTAGAATAATAGTATGTGCCTTACTCTCATGTAGTTCAATCCCTCTTCCTGTGAAGAATGTAAATAAATATGGAGTAATTATGATAATGTTGTATGCGACGATATTGTAAAATCCCTTTCTTTTCTGAACAGATTAAAAATGTCGCGCATTTTTTAAATGTAAAGTGACGTCTTCCAGTTGGGTTACTTATCCATAAAATTCTTACATTTGAACATCCGTATTGCGAAAATACGTTACTCAAGTTTGCTTTAATTTATGCCACTAAAGAGGATTCAGATAGCTAATAAAAAGCCATATGAAGTGTTATGGGGGTATTAATCGTGTTTAATAAATAAAGAGAGCCGCTTTGAAATCTAAATATTTCTCAACACCCGGCTCACAGCTGTTTACGTAAGACCAACGGAGCTGCCGTATAGGAAAGGAATGACGTCAGCCTCACTCCATTTCCGTTAGGGAGTTCAATGAAAACAAACTTGATTTCTTTTTTCACTTTTCTGCCCTCACTTATCTTTATTCTTTGTCAAGGAAAATTAGATGGTCATAAGATCATTTACAAAATTTGGTAATGAATTATTACGGTGAGAAAGGAAGGAAGGGAGAGGGAAGTAGGAGGTAGTGTGATGAAAGTAACTATTTTTCCCCGCGTCATTAGAAAGCTTGTAGTTTAACCTGACGTCATGCTCAAAGCCGCGGACACTCCAGCTTGACGTGGAATCCGGGCCGCAGGGACGTGACTTTTATTTTTAAAATCCCACATGAATTGACCAGGATGCTGACCGCAGCCAGCCTCCTACCCCGTCGGCCTAATTTGGTGGATCGACATTTTATGATTTCCTAAAGAAGGTAGTGTCCCTGTAGGACGTCATTTTAATAGTTCCTTGAGATAAAACGTAATTTTACTATATATTAACTACTCATGCTTTGGTATCAAAGGTAACGCAAGTTTTATTTTCACGGTTACCATGTATCATAGAGAAACATGTCACTCCAACTGATTGCTTAAATTAAACGTGTAATAATAATAATAATAATAATAATAATAATAATAATAATAATAATAATAATAATAATAATAATAATAATAATGAAATGAAATGCGTATGCCTTTTAGTGCCGGGAGTGCCCGAGGACAAGTTCGGCTCGCCAGATGCAGGTCTTTTGATTTGACGCCCGTAGACGACCTGCGCGTCATGATGAGAATTAAATGATGATGAAAACAACACATACACCCAGCCCCCGTGCCAGCGGAATTAACCAATGATGGTTAAAATTCTCGACCCCACCGGAATCGAACCCGAGACCGCTGTGACCAAAGGCCAGCACGCTGACCATTTAGCTATGGAGCCGGACAATAATAATAATAATAATAATAATAATAATAATAATAATAATAATAATAATAATAATAATGATAATAATTTTCTTCTTCTTATTATTAATAACAATAATAATAATAATAATAATAATAATAATAATAATAATGGCGTGTGGCCTCCGAAGAGGCCTGATGCAGGTCTTCCTACCTGTGTACAGTTACTCCCATAAATATTCGGTCACTCTGATTTTTGACACACTTTTATTGGGTAGCTGTTCTTACACTATAATGATAACGTATAATACAACGAAACATGTCGGAAAACATAGTAACACGTTCTGGAAACATCGTGATGTAAGTCAAACTCTTCTGACAGTCATTAGTACGCCATCTGTCGTACTTTAAATAAAAGCAGTAATTGCAGTGCCGCCTCAAAAATATTCGGCCACTATACAAAAAGCAAAATACTCTCGCATAATTGACAACCCTGTTACACATTCGGTACTTCGTAGGTCCAAATTGATGTTTTATGAGCTATTGCAGTCGATTCGGCATACTGGCGATAATTTTCTTGGTATAATCAGGGTTTAATGCCGCCCATTCTTGTAGCAGTCTCCTCTTCAGTTCTGTGAGGAAACTTGGAGGCCGCAATTGCAAAGCTCCCTTCATTCTACTCCACACATTCTCGATGGGGTTCAGGTCGGCTGATTGTGGTGGAGTCTCCAAAACCTTCGGACAGTTGTACAGCAGCCACTCCCTGACAAGTTACAACTTGTGTTTAGGGTTGTTATCTTGGTAGAACTTGAAAGTACGCTGTATACCAAGTTGTTCCGCAAATTGTCGCAAACCGTCTTTGAGGATAGCCAAAAGCCCTCTTTTGTCGAAGTATGTTCAGTGAAACTGAGTGAACAAACCCCGTTCGATGCTACACATCCCCATACAATTACACTTCCTCCACCATATTTTACCGTTGCTTGTAAATTGCTTGTTTTCAGTTCCTCGTGACGTTTCCGCCACGCCAATTACTTTCCATCGGACCCGAAGATGTTGAACTTCGACTCATCAACAAATAACACATCCACCCACCAAGCACTGGGTTTGCTTACGAAGGTTTTTGCGAACTCTAGCTGCTTATTTTTATTTACCGCACTAATGTATGGTTTCCTCCTAGCTCTTCTCTCAAAGAACCCATTACTTCGCAGTGCTCTTCGCGCGCTTTCAGTACCCACATTGTTTCCACACCCCTCTAAAAGAGCTGCTGCCAGTTTCGGGGCACTAATTTTCGGATTTCGTTTCACATTCCGAAGCACAAACCGCTCCTCTCGTTCTTTCAGCCTTCTTGGTCTGCCTGTCTGGGAAATTGAATTAATTCTGTCTTCATTTTCGAATCGTCTTAGCGTATCTCCAACTGCTGTTCTGCTTATTTTAAGCATCTGCGATAACTTTATATGCGATTTACCTCGAGAATGATGGAATATCACAAGCTAGCGTTCTTCAAACGTGGTACTGTGTTGTCTTTTGCACCCCATTTGATATCAGTCCGCAACACTGCATCAAATGACTTCGGCACGACATGTTTTGCAGCACCGCACTACTGAAATCAACGTTTTGCAACACTATCTGCCCTGTCGCCGCCAATGAACAAAGCGATAATCCCGGCCTTTCCGGGTGACCGAATATGTTTCATATATATACACTGACTGACAGTGACAATGCAACACCAAGGAGGAGTGGTTCGAAAGGGATGAAAGTTGGGGAAAAAACAGAGACGGCACGGATGAATAATTGATGTTTATTTCAAACCGATATGCAGGTTACACAATGCGCACGGCATCGACTCAGTAGGATGTAGGACCACCGCGAGCGGCGATGCACGCAGAAACACGTCGAGATACAGAGTCAATAAGAGTGCGGATGGTGTCCTGAGGGATGGTTCTCCATTCTCTGTCAACCATTTGCCACAGTTGGTCGTCCGTACGAGGCTGGGGCAGAGTTTGCAAACGGCGTCCAATGAGATCCCACACGTGTTCGATTGGTGAGAGATCCGGAGAGTACGCTGGCCACGGAAGCATCTGTACACCTCGTAGAGCCTGTTGGGAGATGCGAGCAGTGTGTGGGCGGGCATTATCCTGCTGAAACAGAGCATTGGGCAGCCCCTGAAGGTACGGGAGTGCCACCGGCCGCAGTATATGCTGCACGTAGCGGTGGGCATTTAACGTGCCTTGAATACGCACTAGAGGTGACGTGGAATCATACGCAATAGCGCCCCAAACCATGATGCCGCGTTGTCTAGCGGTAGGGCGCTCCACAATTACTGCCGGATTTGACCTTTCTCCACGCCGACGCCACACTCGTCTGCGGTGACTATCACTGACAGAACAGAAGCGTGACTCATCGGAGAACACGACGTTCCGCCATTCCCTCATCCAAGTCGCTCTAGCCCGGCACCATGCCAGGCGTGCACGTCTATGCTGTGGAGTCAATGGTAGTCTTCTGAGCGGCCGCCGGGAGTGCAGGCCTCCTTCAACCAATCGACGGGAAATTGTTCTGGTCGATATTGGAACAGCCAGGGTGTCTTGCACATGCTGAAGAATGGCGGTTGACGTGGCGTGCGGGGCTGCCACCGCTTGGCGGCGGATGCGCCGATCCTCGCGTGCTGACGTCACTCGGGCTGCGCCTGGACCCCTCGCACGTGCCACATGTCCCTGCGCCAACCATCTTCGCCACAGGCGCTGCACCGTGGACACATCCCTATGGGTATCGGCTGCGATTTGACGAAGCGACCAACCTGCCCTTCTCAGCCCGATCACCATACCCCTCGTAAAGTCGTCTGTCTGCTGGAAATGCCTCCGTTGACGGCGGCCTGGCATTCTTAGCTATGCACGTGTCCTGTGGCACACGACAACACATTCTACAATGACTGTCGGCTGAGAAATCACGGTACGAAGTGGGCCATTCGCCAACGCCGTGTCCCATTTATCGTTCGCTACGTGCGCAGCACAGCGGCGCATTTCACATCATGAGCACACCTCAGTGACGTCAGTCTACCCTGCAATTGGCATAAAGTTCTGACCACTCCTTCTTGGTGTTGCATTTGCTCTGTCAGTCAGTGTATATATCACCCATCTGCACAATGTCCTTTCTTTTACAGCATACTGAACATCAATGTTCCGTGATTCTTCTTCGGCATAAGCAAACACGTTTAGTTCCATTAGTAGGACACATTTCGTTTCACATTCTGTTCATGGTTACGTTCTTGTCATCACATTGCCGTGGATTTTATCAGTGGCCGAGTGACTGTATGTATGTTCAGTCCGTCAGCGATTCCGCTGGTGGGATCCTCAACAGCTCTGCCATCAGCTGTCGTAGATGGCCTAGGCATCACTGAAGAGGCGTACTAGGGAAATGAGGAGTGAGGTAGTTTCCCGTTGCTTTCCTCACCGAGCCAGAGTTGCTATTACATATCAGTCTGCCAAGCCCAACTGAAATGCTTGCACCAACTGACCCTATGAGCAACATTTTCACATCATTCATAGCAGGGACTGGCTGCATAAGGATTGACATTACTAGCATCGCTCATACCTCAGTCACTATCATATTGTCAAAGCCAAGAATAAGACAGAGACAGATCAATCAAAGTAACAAAATTGCTCTGAAGCCCCTACCCACTAGCTTTAACCAATAAAGGTTAAAATCGCAGACCGGACCTGGAATCGAACCCGAGACCCCAGAACTAAAGGCCGGCACGCTAACTACTAGCCATGGAGCCGGACATTAAAAATGTGATTTGATGGAATCTGATGATGTTCTTTGAAGAACGAAACATTTCATTCCGTTTTTAATTAATGGTATATTTTTTAGGTATAATCTGTTAGTACGTATTTTTTTCGGGTAATTTCTAAATGTATGTTATACTGAATTAGTTTCAACACTCTGAAGAACCTCACACGTATAAGTTAACTAAGTTCAAACTAAATAAAAATGGCTTCCATTATTTAAAAAAATGTCATTTAAATTCTTCCCAAGAGCATAGACGTCTGCCCTGTTATTGGCAAAGTGTAGTTTATCCTCCATGTATTGACTAGCCATGAAATCTCTATATCTGTGTGCTCCTGTCTTTCAGTCGTGTTCGAGTAAAGAGATCTTCAGCGGATCAGCGACAGGAAGTCCGAATATCTATAACATTAATGATGTACTGCCCATGGCTGAAGTTGTATCGCAGAAAGCTTATCAAAGCTGTAATATATCTTAGTTATAACTTATGTATGTATAATAATCGATTCTGTTATGCCTGGCTAAACTTTAGTCGATAGACAGCACAAAATTCCTCACAAGGATCGTTGTGATTATGAATGAGTTAGTGGATGTATCATCAGTCAGCTGAGGAATTTTACAATATCGTCGCCTACAACATTATCATAATTACTCCTTATGTATCTATATTCTTCACAGGAAGAGGGATTGGACAACATGAGAGTAAAGCACGTACTGTACTATTATTCTACTGATGACAGCAGGGAGTTATTTTTGTCTAAAAAGACTCCAAATTGCGTTATTCAATATAGCTAAAAATGAATAAAAAGTGTGTGCGAAATTGAACATCGTAACAATAATAACAATAAAGGGTTTACGTAACTTAAGATTACGTGAATAATTGGTTCACATGCCTCGTCAGTATAAGGCGGATTTCCTTGACTACACAACAATACTCTCTCGCTCTCAACAATACCGTCTAACATTCCAAAAAGTCTATGTTTATATATATCATCATTGTTCCAAGAAGAATGAAATATAAATTAAATCTACTCCAAGAACATAATTCACAACAAATTGTGTACTTGAAAATATTTACGTTAAGATTAGTTCATAACCTCGCACATTGTGGAACTCTCCTTATATTCTTTATCATAATTAATATTCTGGTATGTTGCGCATCCACTGTCTTAAGAAAGGGTAATTCTTACTTTCCTTGAAAGTACGGATTCATCTACGCAAGTAAAACATACCTTCCTACTCATGAAAGAAATTAGATAATGAACGATCTAGCTTTAATTTGAAGGAAGACTGCCAATAAGATGTAAACTACGATTTCCGGTGTGCTGCAAAAACAATAAACACTGACGAAAAATAACACACCATGCAAAACCAACGTTGTTCCAGCCATCAGGAATCTGCCTCCATTCTAGTCCTTTTATTAGTAAGCCGTCTGCCATTTCTTAACGTCACGATAACACAAATCTGGAATAAAACATCTGGCGACGAGGAATGTACGAATTTGGAAAACACCGAGACGAAATAACAATAGTAAAGGGACCGGCAAGGGAACTATCTACGTAAATTCTTAATGGCTGGCAACCAGGTATTACTTAATTGATAGCCGGTGTCCCTGTTGAAATTGTGTCTATGCCATACACCTGCAAATATCATGTGTTACTCAAACACGTGATATGAACCTCTTAGACTGATTGTGATGTTTCGGTCAGCTTCCGCTTCGCACGCTAGCATTGCCACGTCCTGGGGGCCATCTGGTGGCGAATGAACGTACCATTTTCCACTTCTATTATAACGTTCCAAATTTAAAGTGTCATTGTTTAAGAAGCCTTTCTCGTGGACAGTCGAGATTTCTTCTGAGGACGCAGGGCACAGTTCCTTGCGAAACGTTAAGAATTTCACCTTATTTTCTTGACACGGCATAAGCCTATACAGTATCATGTCTTAAAGTACGGGCCGTGAAAGTATTAATGACAACATGTTATCAGATTTAATTATACAAGAGAACGTATTTAAGTAATGAATATCTGTTTATTAACATCTCCATTTAAACATACAGAAAATCAACATAAAATGACTCCTTACTAAATAAAAAATACAGGTCATTCGAATATCATTTTTTTACATAGGACATAAGTATTTATACAAGAACGAACTTATGTTGTATCTATAAGTAACATCTTCACCAAATCTTTTCTTAATACTTGATATAGAGTCATTTGTTATGGATGACTTGTGTAAGCCGTTTTGGCATGGAATATTACTAATTTCCTTGTTATTTCGCAACCGATTGCGTTCCATTCTTGTAGTAACACTTCCTTTAACCTTTGTTTGCTGGTAATGTCATGCTTCCTTACTCTTTCCCCAGCTCGTTTCACAAATGCTCGATCGGATTCAGGTATGGGGACTAAGTTGGGGTTCTCAGGGTGTGTGGTGTATTATGGAGCAGCCAGAGACGGACAGTTTCCGCAGTGTGTTAGACGTCATTAATTTGCTGCAAATATAAATTGTCCCCAATGCCCAGTTTGACGACACTCTTCTGCAAATTTTCCTTTACTACATTCAGGTAACCAAATATGTCCATAATTCCACCATAGTACCCCTGAAGCTGCCCATTATCATTACTTCTGCTCCACAGTACCCTGGCTACTTTTCATGTCCATCTCAGTATTAGGCTTTCTCGTACATCGTTGTGAAATATATTCAATCTACTTTCGTAGCTAAATAAAACTCGGTCCCAAAATCCATTATCTTTTGCTGCATACTCATTGGCAAAATGCAATATGGCTACTTGATTTTTCTTACTAACGTAGGGTTTATTTCTGGGGCCCCTAGCTTTATGCTCTGCGCGATGAAGCACTCTTCTTATGGTTCTACTAGTGACTCGTTTACCATAATATTCGTCTACATGGGCTTTAAGGGAGCGTTAAATTAGCTTTCTCCCAAATGGTCGAAAACAGTTTAAAATTCATTTTCTCGGCAATGCTTTCACCATTGTATCTGAAATTTTGTCCAGATACCATATGCATATAATTGCTAATAGACAAGAAATATAAAATATGTATGCTACAGGGATACCAACTTACAGCTACCAAATTTTACCACTTTTATCTCTAATATACTGTCACTAAAGGCACATTTTAAAAACAAGTTATGTAATGAGACCACTGAAACTTCTTAGTCATAAAGAGGTATGCCTTTGGAATGATCTAACGAAGAAAAATTGTTATAATTCGTCAACTTTTAAAATTATGATTTTATAAACTTTTCTTAAAATGTCTATAAATTTAGTTTTTAAGAATATTTTTCTTCTAACCGTTCGTCAAATTATGCTCATGAGGGATATAAAGCATCCCTAAAATTTTTATCCAATATCCTTGGCTAGCCTTTGAGAAAATGTACCTTATGTGGACAAATATTCAATTTAGAGATAAACCCGTTCAAAGAAAAGTTGCTGTGAGCCACACCCACTTAAACGTCAAACTTCATTGGCCCATGCATCAGAAAGTAACAGAGATATTAACACTAAACAACTTTTCCTAGTATGTTTAACGTCTGCAACATTCAACAAGACAAAAAAGTAAAATGTTATTTTTTTTTACCGAAAAGATAAGCTTCTACCTTAATTTCCGTCTCACTTATCTTCGGTTTCTTCATGACTGTTTTCACTACCATCCTCCTTTCTCGAGTCGTCAGTTTATATGGTCGTCCTGGTCTTTTGCTGTTTAAAAGGGTTCTGTTTGTTTTAAACCGCTGTATGACACTTTGGACAGTATCACAGCTTCTACATACAACTACATTTGCGATTTCATAATATGATTTATTTTGATTATGAAGCCATGATCTCTCTCCTAGCAGCCGTAGTTTCCTTGGTCTTGCACCCTACTCGGATAACAATACGAGTTTGTACTCTGTACAGGTGCTATGAACTGCTCATCGACGTCTAGTCAACAGCTGCTGGGCAATGAATAGGGAGGGGGACGTAACCACTGCATGTACAGTTCAAAGACAAACCAGGTTTATGAATACTTATGTCACTGGGTTAATCCAGATTAATGACGTACTTCGTTATTACTTACAAACTTTTTCCATTTATTCACATTGTGTCGTTTACAATGTTTAGTGATGAAGCATCTGCGTTCATGATTTAGTGATCTCAACTGCGTTCATAAGGCAAGTAGTACTTTCGTGTCGATATCAGGCTGTATGAATGCGTATGTCCCCCACTGTATGAGCAAGAGGCCAGTGAAATAAAATCACTTACTACTACTACTACTACTACTACTACTACTACTACTACTACTATTGTACATTCCTTTCAATGCCGTAGACATTTCTTGGTACACGCTCATTCCCCGTGAATTCTGCTGACAGACAGGGGACACACTATTCCACGTCGGAATGTTACCTAATTAACTCCTTGGCATTGTACACTACATGTTTCCCAGAGGCGAGTTTACTGGGAACACGAGAACCTACAGGAATTCCCCCATCGAAATCTTTATAAGAAAGTCACAAAACTGGCGACTGCTTTACAGCTGGTGCACTATTGTCATGGATTAGTGTTCTATTACGCTCAAATTGATATTTGTTGAAATACTACGTTGAGGAAGAGATTTATATAGCAGCCATGCCTGCAGACCTCATATCGAACTTCTCACAGTAAGTTGGTTCATGCAGGCATGCAAACGACCTACCTTGACCTACCGTATTTAATTCAAGTACCGTATATGAATATCGGCCAAGTATCGTGCAAGTATGTTTATTTTGTACTCTTTTCAGCAACAAATACCATTCAGCTTCGTTTAACTAGAGGTTGATTAGTAGAGAAAGCATTCCAAACAAACGTGTCCTATAATCGGGTTAGTAAGAGAGATGTGTTCTAGGAGTTAAAGGCCAGCTGTTCCACATGCCACTCATAACTGTTATACAAATGGCTCCTCAACAATGCATCTGAACCCTATGCAGCCAACAGACAACCATGTTCATAAATTTGTCATCCGATCCGAACAACTAATAGAACTCTGAAAATCTGGCTCCAATCATCAGACGCACTACTTCTATAGATGTTCTTTTTCTTTATACAGTGACCTCCAAGCAAGAGTTTACGGCGAACGTGCAGAGAGTGCTGGCGGGGAGAACAAGCTGTATTTCCCAGAACCTTACCGCTGGAGATAGCCGCTGTTTTATTCAACAAGAATGAATTAGAAATAGCCTCACTATCATTAAAAAAACAGGAGAGAAATTTAAAGCAGGCAATGATTTTATCATAGCAGCTACTGAAAATGGTTCTGATGGTGTAGAACGTTCCGGAAATCGTTTGCAGTATTTTCGCACACAACGATCATGCGATGTTTATTGAAAATACGTTTCAACAATAAACTCTCGCTTTTCAATGGTGTACATTACCATGATAATTGTTACTATGTACTTTATAATCACAATCAGTGAACGTGTCAGGAAACTTACGTGTCTCATTAACACAAGCACAGAGCTCTACTAACGACCGAGCCTTACAGGTATAGGTAAGGTAAGGGTGTATTCTGCCCGAAGGCAGGTTCGAACCTCCACAGAGGTGTACATGAGCCGGAGTTTAGGTACGATAGGGTGGCCAGTTCTTTTCCGCTCCCCCATTCCCTTACTACCCCACCAATAGCGCGTGGCAACCTATCCAAGCCCTGCTTAACTTCGGAGATCTCACGGGATTCGGTGTTTCAACACGGCTACGGCCGTTGGCCTACAGGATAGAGGATGGGACAAAGAAGCCGTTATCTCCCGCCAGGTAGCTCCTTGCCACTGATCTCTATATATGGATCGCTGATGGCAGCTCTCCGCTGCAGGAGAAAGTACGCCAAGTTGAGCGCGCGGTTTGCCATGTTGGCGTACCCATCCTAGAGCTCTCCTTATGGGGAAGCAATGATAATATAGTCAATTTTAAATCGCAATTAATGGCGCGTTGGAATAATTAAAAATATAAGGACATGTTCACTCAAAGCATAAGGACATTGGGATCACTGACACGTCGTTCCGAGGTCAGTAAATCTCCGGGATAGCAATAAAAATCAGTGTATAATAACGGGCGACTAATATTATCTTAGGTGCTGAATACATGCAATTAGCGATCGGTAACACAATACGAGTGAAAATCAGTTTCTGGAAACATTGCTGTAAATTGTATACATGTATGTCACGAAATTATGCATTCTTAAAATGATGTACCTATAAACGTAGCTCACTATACAGGCCTAGATTCGACATACCATAATCGGTGCTTGATAATGAATTCCTGTTTCCTGTTTCTATGAAATAACGCGCAGTTTATCAAATTAAAATATAATTGAAGCAAATGTACACATTCATAAAACCAGCAAATATTCAAAACTTGTCAATATATCACATTACCTGCAGCTTAATTTACTATTACAGACCTCTTTAATTAAATTCAGCTACCAAAGCAATATTGATGGTCATCATCAGAAATATGTAACACCCGTTAAATGAGCCCCAAATACCACAACTAGTATAACGGGATAGCCTAAAACACCCACCACACTTTGTCTTCTCCCACCACTCCAGTGTCTGAAACCCATAATTATTACTGATGTAAATAAGGTCTAGAATTCCTCCAGACTTTATTTTCTAAGATTGTTATAAGGTCACGTCAATTATTTCATCAAAGCCGTCAGTTTAATTATGACAAATAAATAAAAATATAAGTAAATCTTTACTTGCAGTTAATGTTCAGTAAAATTGAAAACAGCTATACATCAGTTCTAAGGCGTGCAGTTTGTCCATTTTTATCTAAACAGTCTTCCTCAAAGTGATGGGAGCAGAGAACAGCTGTTTTAGAAGGCTTCCAAGTCTCCCGCCTGATACTCCTAATCCATGATCTTAGATGTTCGGGTTTCGAGAAAGGAAACCTAGAAAAATTGCCATTTTGCTCCCAGAACATGCGAAATAAGATACAATAACCTAAAACTCAAAACACTACCCTAGGAAGATTATTATGTACAGTATAAAACTCACCGATGAAATGATTTCTCCTTCTGCTGATCGTTTCTGTTTGTACATCCATAAGCTGAACACTGCGGTATGTTAATACCCGGTAGGATGTTTCTTCATTCGGATTTCACATAAATACATGCACATTTAAATTTAATTTTGTAATTTACAAGCAGTGTCCGCCTCTGTGGTGTAGTGTTTAGTGTGATTAGCTGCCACCCCCAGAGGCCCGGGTTCGATAGCTGCAGTCGCTTAAGTGCGGCCAGTATCCAGTATTCGGGAGATAGTAGGTTCGAACCCCACTGTCGGCAGCTTCTGAAAATGGTTTTCCGTGGTTTCCCATTTTCACACCAGGCAAATACTGGGGCTGTACCTTAATTAAGGCCACGGCCGCTTCCTTCCCACTCCTAGCCCTTTCGTGTCCTATCGTCGCCGTAAGACCTATCTGTGTCGGTGCGACGTAAAACAACTAGAAAAACAAAACAAAAAAATTCCCCGGTACTGCCACGAAATTTGAAAAGTGGTATGAGGGCTGGAACGGGGTCCACTCAGCCTCGGAAGGTCAACTGAGTAAAGGGGGGTTCGATTCCCTCCTCAGCCATCGTGGAAGTGGTTTTCCGTGGTTACCCACTTCTCCTCCAGGCAAATGACGGGATGGTACCTAACTTAAGGCCAAGGCCGCTTCCTTCCCTCTTCCTTGTCTCTATCCCTTCCAAACTTCCCATCCCCCAACAAAACCCCTGTTCAGCATAGCAGGTGAAGCCGCCTGTGCGAGGTGCTGGCCATACTCCCCAGTTGTATCCCCGACCGAAAGTCTGAATCTCCAGGACACTGCCCTTGAGGCGGTAGAGGTGGGATCGCTCGCTGAGTCCGAGGGAAAAACCAACCCTGGAGGATAAACAGATTACGAACGAACGAATTTACAAGCATACTACAAGGCAACAAACATAAATTCATAAAATACACTACTATTTCTTTTGAAATAGCACAGAACACCCGTGGAACTACAATCAAGGGGGTTGGCGTCACTGAACTAAGCATAAACAAAGCAAGCGCGCTCCTCGTGGTCTATTCAATGGGTCTACTGCACCGTGCGCTCGCTGCCATCTTACTACGCCAGTCATCTTCTATTCGGCTTACTGCTACCCAAGCCACCAGCCATCCATGTATAGAGATCAGTGCTCCTTGCTTATCCCTCGAGTGAGGGAATACAAGCTGTCCTTCGTGTCAGGACGCTATAAGCACCTCGTTTCAGTTTGCCGTAAATTACTGTTTGGTGGTCACTGTAATATGGAATTGTAGGTTCGTAAGCGTTGCACGTTTCTGTATGTTCCACTGGTTGGGTTTCAGAGGCCTCAGTTCTAACTTTACGGTAAATACACGAGTCGAGCCTGTTGGAATCGCTATCATAAAATTACTATCCACTTAGAGTACTACCCATTGAGCGTGAAGTCTATTTGGAACAGAATTGGGAAATCAACCATATAGGTATAAACACCTTTCTTATTTGTAGACGGTCGCATTCGTACGTCGAGGAATTTAAAAAAAGGACATCTTAATGAATGTACTGAAACTAACGACCTCCCATTTTGCTCCAGACGAGGTACGAGTAACCAAATTGATGTTATTATTTATGCATTTTTAAGGGCATTCATAGTTCCTACAATTCTAAAATAATACAGGCCCTATGAACATAGCTGCCAAAGTTTCCTGCGAAGTAAGAAACATCGTCTTCTTGGAATTTAAAATATAAATTAAAGAGCGCGAATACGAGTGCATGGTAATGTAATACAACACCAACAGCCAAGCTGAGTGATTCGGAGTGCTGGCTTTCTGTAACAAAGTTACAGTAATTGATCTCATTTCAGTCTGTTGGTGTTTGAAGGTACTTGAATGCGTCAGCCTTGAATCACTTGATTTATGGGCACGTAAAAGAACTTGTGTGGGACAAAATTCCAGCACCTTAGCTTCTCCTAAAACCGTAAGCCTATAAGTATAAAGTGAGATATACAGTAAGTAACTTCCACCAAAATTCGTTCTCAGTTTTCATACTTGTCCATTGATAAAATCGAAGATCGTCCGTTATACTCGCCATCTGTAAATTGGTGCTGTATTCTGATACTGTCAATGTCTCAGAAAGTTTAGCGGCTGCTTGACAAAGCTGGTATGATTGTCATCTCTTCCATACATGCATTTAGGTAGCTTCAATGTTTTAAGCGCTTTCCGCTCGAGAAAGAATTTAAATTTGAATTTGTTAGTAACTATTTGCCACTGAGTCTAATGGGGTCCTTTATGTAGCGTCTACGTTGAATACGATATAGAATTATTTCATAGTTCTTCCAAACTTAAAATGAAATTGTAAACATATAGTAAGTCATTACAAAAACATATTATATTTAATTATTAAAAATCTTAAATGAGAAAATCCTGAATTGGGTAGAGGTATATAAACTAGATATAAAGTGATTTGCAGGTGGTTAATCTTAAGTATTACAATGATTACAGACATTTAGTTGGGCAAATTTGTTTACAATAAAGAACTTTGTCTATGATGAACTAGAAAGAGTTAATTAGATTTTCTTAAATCGTGCTAAATGAAGAAATGATATGGTGACACATCGAAATAATATGGAAGACGGGATTAGTATCCATCTTCATATTTATAAAGAAATTCTTGGAACGACTGAGCAGCGTGTTGACGTAGATTTTCATGCAATGGGAGCCATTACCCACGTGCTAAGATTTCAGGTCAGAAGCATCATGTTTTATTTCCACGTGTCTCTACTAGGTAGTATGATAGCACATGAGTGAGTATATTATATGAAAGCAACTGTGGCAGGGTTTCTGAAATTACTGTAGATTGAGTCATAGAACCACTATAAACTTAGGTTGAACTTCAACATATTTGTTTCAACTTGTTCTAGTATCTCCGGGAACGCTTCAAACTTGACGTGCCACACCGTTTCAAGACGCATAACTTCATGTCGCCGACATTCTGTGATCACTGTGGCTCGCTGCTCTATGGTCTCTTCAGACAAGGACTCAAATGTGAAGGTAAGTGTCAACTCTTTTCCCCACGGTAGGGCAGTGGTCCTGTAGTAGAAATGTTGCTGACTTTGTCCTCTAACAGCTAGGAGGATTCTATATTACGATCAATACAATATCACATATATGGTCAAAAATGGAAATAAAATTTAGAAATTTATTCAAAAAATAATAGGTGGATAGGTCTTTCTTTAGTTTACCAAAGAATACCAATTAGGCATAACAGTTTATATTTTAAATATCACCTAAAGACAAATAGTAATGTATATATTTAATTTTTCACTTGAAGAAAATTTGTATTATTAGGCTGATTAGTTTATTGGAACTATGTTGTGTAACATTGCGGAAATGGCGAGCTAACTACTCTGTGAGCGTGAAGTGTGCTGAATTGTGTGAGATCCGTAGGCCAGTTGGGGTCAGAGAAAACTTAGGTAGTTTTCGATTTTTACTTCAGACTCCTTAAAACGAACGTACTGTTTTTATATTTACAAAATGTTGAGGAATTTGCTAAATGTATCTAACTAGCCTAATAATAATATGGTCCTCTGGCAGCTAGAGTGGGACGAAGTGAACTCATAAATTTGTACACACATCAAGAACATAATTTATTTACTTAATTATTTATTTTAGTTTACATTATTCAAAATGGAATAGTTCAGTCAATATTTCAGTTTATCCCACATAAACGAACATATGTGTCGGCTTGTAAACATTACATACATTGCATCAACAAATAATTTCAATAACAAGTGGCTAAAAAGTAGTTTAATGGGAAGTAAAATTATGTCACCTGTTCAGTCTTGAGTTATTTAACTATTTTTCTTTCACCATTCGAATATTGTTCTGGAAAACATAATAATACCTTTATATGTGTATACATTTTACTTAATTATGAAATACTGAAAGAATTTTAAACAACTTAGAGTTGTATGTAGAAATTTAGATACGTTTTCAATGTAATTCCATTTTAAAAGTTCTATATTTACAGGATAACATACCTAGAAAAGTAATGCTTATTGCAAAGATCGACGTAATTTGCATTTTAATTGTCACACGACGTTGTTATTTGCCTTTCCAAGATTCTTACAAAATATTTCTTTTTAAAAGTATAACATACTTTCATAAATTAATGAAATACTCTCTAGAAATAATTCAGAATTAAAGTATGTTTTGTTATCTTAAGTGAAGCGTTGTGCTATGCGCTATAAATACCCCGGGAAACATTATCAGGTTATGTGTGCTTACATTGCCTTCGTGAAACGTGCCAATTGAGATATTGTTCACAATCGATTTAATTTCAGTTTTCATACAATACAATGATAGCAGTGAAACTCCTTAGTCATTACCATCCTCCTAAGTTCAAAGTTCCCTTCAACGAAAGTTCGTCAATTCCTTCGTACATTTTCGTGCATGATAATAATACACCTTTGCTGAAGATAGAAGTAGAGATTGCGTTTCATTGTACGCCATTGTAAGTCTGCTATTGCGCCTCTCGTGTCATTATGTAGGACAGCCCTTGACGGCCAGAAGTAAATATTTATTGTGAGACGCTAGCCAAAAGTCCTCTAGAATAATCCGGCAACACAGCTGCATTTTGGCACAGCTCCATGACGAGCGTCGTTGACCAGAGTACAATAGCTCGTAAGAGGCAGGCGTCTGAAAACATTATAAGAATTATGATTGGGTTTGGGAGGACCACTGCCATACCTTCCCTGAGTTCATTGCCCTGTACATCGAAGACGAAACTAAATGATTTCTATTTACAAACTTCAGGAATAATTTTCTGTATAAAGTGATTTTCTTCTGCTGCAGATACCTTTCGTCTTATAACATGGGCACTAAATAATTTAGTGATTTCCTTACATTATGTAGATCTAACTGAAATGCTTCATCACCGTTTAAAACGGTCAATCCACTCCTTTCATTTTAGCAATAATTATCAGCCACTGTGAAAGTAACATTTTCTCAGAATCGTGTGTATATACATTGATATAAATACGTATTTTGTTCGCTGAGATTTGAGGAAAATTTATCCTTGTCTTTATGTTAAATGATTGATTCATATAAAATAATAATAAATATGAACAATGTGGTCAACTGAGTAGCTGATGATATGAGAAGCAGTGAATACGATCAGTAATAGGAAGTAAAACGACAGAGGAAGTCGTCTTACTGAGCACGTGATGATTCAATATTTGTAGGCCCATGGCCGTGTGAGCAACAGCGTTACTGTAGTTTACCTTCTACATGTAAATTAGTAAAGTAATTGCGCGTAATGGATAATTAATTGCCAAACTTTAATGTTATTGATTATAGGATCTTCTTCAGTTGATGGCAGGTGGTGATCGTTGTTTTGATGAGCCAGATAACGAATTATCGGCATCCACAAACGTTAGGGTCATGAAAATTACAAACTGAAGAAACCCTTACGCCTATTAAATTACACGCCGTCGGGGCAGTCAAGAACAAGAGTCGGTTAAAGGAAGTATGTGCAGAATGGTGAGAATAAGGACCCTGCCTTAAGGTAAAAGAATCAATGCCAGACTCAGCTATGGCCTTGTGATTGCCACATATATTTCTCAAGGTATGATTCCCGGCGGGTTATCGACTGGTGGCTGTGGAAATAAGAACGAAATAATGTGGAGATTAATGTTCAGTAGTAGCATATATATAATTTCGTAAAGGTAGGGGAGATGTGTGTATCAATCAAAACTAGTCATTCAAATACAATTTACCGGTATTTTAATTATATTACTACAGCTATAATTTATTAATTGATTATTATTATTTCCGGTCGAAGATCTTACTGTGAATGGAAGAAACTAACAAAGAGATTCAAGGAATAGCATTGATTATAGTTTTATGTTTCACTCAAACAGAATTTCAATGTTGAAGTAGGTGGTTTAAACAGGCAACTTCCTGCCCCTCTTACGTACGCCATTGATGTTGAAGTTAAGCAGTTTTATATCCAAGATCATTAACAATATTGAGGATGAAACTTTCCGTAAATAACAAGCCATATTTCAGTTTCTTTTGTTATATATTAAGGCTTTGACGACTTACCTGAACGAATAAATTAATTGAGTCTTTCATTCATATCGAATAGTACTTCATGAGGAAAGTTTAGCTTTTATGCGATGACCGTAAGAAGCTTATTGTAGTTAGTATAGATTCAATATTTTAATAATAATTTTTGTACTAATAATTTCAGTTAACTGTTAAAAACCAGAAAGCAAATCAAAAGCCTTCAGAACGGGCATAACATTTGGATGCAGATTTCGTGTAACCTTACAATAAATTAATTTCGTTTAAGCACTGTTCGTTCCATCGACATCAACTTGAAGTAACTTGTTCTAGTTAAGAGAACAATGAAACTCTGTTCACGATCTGCGATGAGTTGTTTATAACTCTGTCTGGGCTTGCCAGATTGTTATAAGGAAGTTCCTCGGCCTTCATGTTTCCAAGTATTCGTCATGGTACATTTAGAAATAAAGATAGTTCCGCATATTTTCATCGTCCAGTAAGAATACATAGATCCTGTGAACTTTGAGTTACATTTAATCGATTATATATTTCACTGGCTCTAATCATTTTCGGGTATAATAATATGAAAATAATGTAATCAATTTCTTTAAAATAGCGAATGATACTAATGTGGAATATACACTGCCTCGCAGTATATCGACTTATAATGTGTATTAGTAGCAGGTATGAAGAAAATCTTGGGAATGACATTTTCTCAATTATGTCTTAGATCGCAACCACGAATGTCTATTATTCATACTGTAACAAATCGGCTCCTTTAAAATATATAAGGGAAGATATACGTTATATTTAGTCAAGAATTCCATACATAAATATCACGCGGACATGGATGAATTGAGATTAGTCTGCCTGCTGGACGTTGGCGCGGAAATGGTTGCATCGATCTTCAAGAAACTTAAAAGACTGCTTTGTAAATATTCAGGACATACGATGGGCGATGTGTTATGCCTGTGAAAGATTAGGTCCAGCTGTAAAAGTGTCCTAGGAACTAATTTAATACAGGGATTTATTAAGACACTTTACTTGGGCAGAGCAAGGAAGGTACGAAATGGGCCTTATTTTAAAAAATATTTTCTCTTTCACAGTAAGCTACTAACTTGACTTTGGTGGTCGCGTAATATTTTATTATCACATACTCATTGTGTTTGGATATGTACCTTCTTCCAGGGTGATACCTGCGTAGAATGAAACACATTTTATACTAGGTGGCCCGGCAGCGACGTACTTTCTACCGGTAAGTCTCCCGCATGCATGAATGGGATGCCTAATAACTGATTTTCACAGGGTTATTACTGCCTGCAGGTAGGTTACGTAACAATACAAAGAGATTACAACAGGACGGCCGCTCACTGCATATTCCTCAACGCTACCCGTCTATTGAACCCCGTTGCGTTAATAAGCCTCGTTTTCGAACGCACAGTTGTGGGCTGGTATTTGGTACAGTTACACTACAGTTGCTGCCAACGTATCGATAGCGGCCGGTGTGCTCACCAACGACGGATATACATACATAGTTTTAATCTAGGGATAATCTGGTTGAAATGCAGCCGAAGCCCGGGGACGGTATGCGCAGGAGTTTCCAAATGGCCGCCTGCGTATTTCGCAGAACAGAGTTATAATTAAGATCTAATGCAGGGCCTCTGAACTCCCAAAATTTCACGCGTGCAAATCGAGGCGCAGAGACTCCGTACACTGCGCATCGGCTCGGCTTGACTCGGATGGTATAGTGTGCTGAGAGCGACGAAGCGTTCGGTGGTAGACAGCTTGTTTATCAGTGAAATAGATGAGCGCAAAACAACAATATAAACATGGAGCAACGTGTTTCGAAGGAAGCAAATACTTTCGAAAGTCTATTTCAATCGAACTGGAAACGTTCGTATTTTTACCCCAGTCGTGACGATAAAGCCAAATGCTTAATCTGTGGGACAATAATTACGTGATCATAAAAAAATCTATTTTTTAATACAAAGGCTTTGCTCGAATTCTACGAAAATGTATTGAAGAAAGATTTTCCTAAGCTGCATCGAGAATCACCTAAGTTTATGTTTGAATCCACATGCATATGTCAAAGTTTTCTTTTTATTCTGCTTTGACTTATACGAAAACTAGATTGCGTAATTTAATTAACGCTCTCAGAATTGCTGTCAGCCGATCCCTTGTTCCAGATATTACTGGTATAATTGCAAAGATAAAGTTAAAAAAGAGCTGGAGAAGATAAAATGTCAGCTCAAACCATATTGAAAGATGAGTTTTTAACACCGGTAACATTGTCCATTACAACTGAGTGTCTCCGCTCACCGCACATAAACATTTCCCAGTAAGGGGAAAATAATTGGGAAAGGTGAAGAAGGTGGAGACAGGCCGAACATATGAGAGAGATGTAGGGAAACAGGAGTGGGGTTTTGCACTCTGGACAACCTAGTGAAGTCGTCTTCTGCACCTTGCGCCGTGCAGTGCACGGGCGCATGCACCCTGAGAGGCCCTGATCTAATGGATCCTTCAAGGCACAGACAAGCAACTCTTTGGTAGAACGGAATGTCTGTATGCGTATCCATTAATGATGATGATGATAATGATGATGCTTGCTGTTTAAAGGGGCCTAACATCTAAGGTCATCGACCCATGAATTAATGAGTTATTATTCTGTACCATCGGCGTATTTTCAAAAGCGCCCTTTGTAGTTAAATTACCGCTATTGGTTTCATATCCGAAATATAGCATATTGCAGTACTCCTTTGTAAACCAGTGATTAGGCATCCCGCTCATCATCAGTGGATCCGGGACATAAGCAGAAAGTGCGGGGCTGGACGGTCACCCGGTACAGTTTGTTTCTCAATTGTGACAGCAATGTTTGCTTACTTTTATACATTTTCTTCAAAATGAAATTACTGAAGTCACGTGATCAATAAGATGTCTTCTTCCGTCGTATTACTCGGTATTACTGACCGTACTCACGACCTCGCATATCAATCAGATACTCACTTGACCTCGTAAGGCAGATTGAACTACAGTACATTCCAAACTTCAGATCACATGTAAATGAATAAAGTAATACAATCCAATGAATCATTTATCGCCGTACTTTAATTTTATTGTTCAGGAGATGTTCTTGAATTGATGACAGGTAGTGGTCGTTGTTTTCAGAAGCAAGAAAACAAGATTATCGCCCTCCATAGACATTACTTGGAGGCGGTAAAGTTCTTAGCCATTGAATAATTTAATATTCATACTTAATTTTCATACAGGTAGCTGCTGTCAAGTCGAAGCTTACTCTATTCAGTGACCGGATTCTGTTCTCTTCTCGTAGTCAACAACTAAGCATCCACTTTACAAGTAAGGATAGTTGCCAATATTGTTCCACATTGAAACGGAAACTACTGTTTCAAAACAATATAACTTTTAGACTAGGGCACGAAATTTCCGGTTGCCAGGTCGCTTTTGGTGGCCAAGTATTTGAAGCAATCGTATCATATTTAAGTGTCTGCGCGGGAACGCTCGTTTTTGATTCGAGAAATTAAAAAAGCTACGTGGGAAAAGTATGTGTCTTCCATGACGGCACATACTTCATCATCACAAGTGTGGATAAAACTCCACCGTATTGTCGGAGTACGGAATGTGCCCTCAGTCCCCGGAATCTCCATTAATCGAGATATAGTTACGATTCCTTCAGTCATTGCAGACTACATTGCGTCACATTTCTCAGATACGTCCAGCTCCGGGAGATACAACTCTGCATTTCTTCCAATTAAGCGCGAAGCAGAGGCACACTATCTATCTTTCGCCTCTGGTGCTTCACATTCTTACAAAGTACCTTCACGGAGTGGGAGTTGCGGATGCACTCGCGCTATGCAGAGACACGGCTCGTGGACCGGACAAAATCCACAATCGAATGCTGAAGCATTTGAGTGACAGATGTCTCAAGGATATTCTCACCCTATTCAACAGAATATGAAGTGAGGGTGTGTTTCCATTTCAATGGCGTGAGGGAATTGTGATACAAATTCCCAAGCCAAGTATAGATCCAAAAACTTCTGGATAATTATAGGCCAATTTGCCTTACAAATGGCCTTCGTAAGCTATTTGAAAGGATGGTTAACCGGCATCTTGCGTGGGCCATGGAAAAGGAAGGTCTCTTGTCTAACTACCAGTGTAGTTTCGCTCTCATCGGTTTGCCACTGATCATCTGGACAGACTGGAGAGCGCCATTCAGGAGGCCTTTCTCTGGAAGGAACACCTAATTGCCGTGTTCTTTGACCTGGAGAAAGCTTACGGTACTACCTGGCGATATGGGATTATCTCCACACCACACCAGTGGGGATTTCGGGGAAATTTGCCAACCTTTATTGAGAACTTCATGTCTCTCCGGCTCTTTCGAGTCCGAGTAGGGAATGCTTTTTATCAATATTATGTTCAGGAAAATGGAGTACCTCAGGGATCGGTACTGAGTGTCACGCTGTTCGCAATCGCCATCAACGTTATAGTTGCCGCTGCTGGGCCCTCAATCGTTCCATCGCCGCATGTAGACGATTTAGCTCTACATTAGAGCTCCGGAAGGGCGGCGTTTGGTGAGAGACAGCTACAACATATTATTAACCGAGTCGACAGATGGTCCCTGCAACATTGTTTTCGATTTTCAGCGGCGAAAACCTCAGTTGCACACTTCTGTCGACGTCGGCTTGGGCATCATGAACCAGAGCTCCACTGGGAAACAGTGCCTTACCAGTGGTAGACACCTGCAGATTCCTGGGTCTCCATTTTGATAAGATACTAACGTGGCAGCCCCGCATCCGTCAGCTGAAGGTTGCCTTCATGAAGAGACTTAACACGCTTAAGTTTCTCAGCAGCACGTCGTGGGATGCTGACTATGCGGTACTGTTACGTTTTTACTCGGCAAAGGTCCTCTCCCGAATTGACTACGGAAGTGCGGATTATGGCTCAGCATCAAAATCTACACTGAACTTTTTAGACAGTATTCACCATAGTGGAGTTAGGCTGGCAACGGGAGCTTTCCGTACTAGCCCCATTTCCAGCCTACTTGCTGAAGCGGGAGTTCCATCTTTACGGATAAGGAGGCAGCACTTAATCCTCACGTACGCTGCCAAAATTCGTAAAATGCCGCTACATCCAAGCTATCGATGTATCTTTAGTACCCAATACCACCAGAGGTACCAAGACCGGCCGAATGCAACACGGCCGGACGGGTTTCGAATTGATAGCTTATGTCGTGATTTAAATATAGATATCGGTGGTTGTCTTGAACAAACTTTTAGCGAGGTATCTACGTGGTTAGTTCCACGACCGGAAATACGTCTAGATCTACTCCGTGGACCCAAGGTCAACACGGATTCCTCCGTTTATCGGAGGTATTTCCAGGACTTCGTTCACCAATATCCGGCCGCGAGACATATCTTCACGAATGGTTCTAAAATCGGAGAAAATTTTGGTTGCTCTTTCGTCACCGATGATACGAGCACGAAGATTTCGCTTCTTAGTGTATGTGCTGTGTATACTGCGGAGCTTTACGCCATCTTAGAAGCTCTGCAGTTTGCACTGCGTGACGAAAGCCACTTTCTTATGTGTAACGACTCGTCAAGCTCTCTGCAGTCTATTGAAACCTGGTTCTCGCAACACCCACTGGTTCAGCGGATTCATGATCTTCTAGCCAGGTTAAGAGATGCTGGCACCAGAATCACTTTCGCGTGGCTTCCAAGTTACGTTGGGATTGCGGGAAACGAATTTTCCGAAGAAGCTGCAAAGGCAACGGCACTTTTACCTTTAATACGTATCAATGTACCTGCTGAAGATATTTGTTCTAAGCTACGTCGATCCATCTTGGTGTCCTGGGGATCGGAGTGGCTAGCTATCCGAACTCCGAACACGCTGAGAGCAATTAAGAAGACAACTGCCGTGAGGCTTTCCTTTCAGGCTTTCACGGAGAGAGCCCATAGTATTGTGTAGGCTGAGGATAGGTCATGGACGATCTACACACACTTTTCTCCTAAAGAGTGTGTGCTTGTGGTTCCGACTTCACGTAGCCCACATCCTCACAGAGTGCGCCGATCTCTCTGGCCTAAGACGGAACCTCGGCCTGTAGAAAACACTCGGACGCATACTAGCCGATGACGCGACTACCGCTGATCTCGTCATCCACTTTATGTGTGATATGGATTAATTAAGGGTGTGTAAATTTCAAGTGTACTGCTACTCAGGAGACGCACCTTCCATTGTGATTCGTTAGTAATTTTTCGGCCTAATTCAATATTTTTTGTTTTATTTTGTACTGCGTTTCCAAATTCCTTCGTTGAATTAATTATTTTAGTTTATTTTAAATGTCTTTTCCACTAATTTGTTCAGAGAGGACGATTACCAACTTGCACTTCCTCTTAAAACAAAAATCATCACCATCACCACCACAACCGACCGAGTTTTAATATTCATAACATATTGGCTTTTCACAATGATGAAAGTGGACGGTAGTGATTTCTTATGTGTTCACATTACTTACACTGTTTAAATACTGTAAATAGATACCGTCCAGTAGCGCCGACATGTGATGGGTTATGCGTTTCTCTGTGCTGTTTAAAGAGGAATCCTTGTTTTTACATAACAAGAGCAAAGTGCACTGTGGAAATGTTTCGGGTGTAGAGGTAAAGGAATGGCCTTCGGAAAAATCGAGGGCAAAATATGTTAAGAAATGTTTTCTCACCTCACCAGTGTATTTCATGTGGCTTACAACGAATATAGAAGAAACTAATACAAGAAGGGGAAACAGTGTTTTTTAGCAAAGCCATCTCCGCACAGGCCATGAAGGTCTATGGAGGAGTGGAAGGTAATGGCGCTAAGTGGGATACAGTGGTTAGCTCTATGCCTGGCCGCCTTTGCTCCCAGGAACTAACCTGGCAATCAGTTTTGGTGAGGGTTGAGTTAACCTCAGAGCTATCTGCCGCTCCATAAGTAGAAATGTCTTTTCTTAAAGTGTTCGACCTCCTTTACCGCCTCGGGTAAGCAGGTCTTGTAATATTCCGTAACTTCAATTATGTTCGTGAGGAATAAAGTTAGTGGTTATCAAAAATGTTGTAATTAACTGCTGGAGATATAACGACGCATTACGTCCAGTTGTTTGTAAATCTGGCTTATTACCGTGGCAGTATGTATGTATGTCTTGGTACGCCATGCGAATCCATCATTGACCTCTAAGGAAGAAAAGTGAGCAGATTTATATTCGCAGGGTCAACAAACGAAATATAGCAAATGTTTTCATTTTATGATTTTGAACTTTCCAATTCTTTTCTTTCGCGTAAACTTAAGAATAAAAGACAAGGGCATTTCTTAATATATGGGGAATTTAAACACATAATGTATGTAATAATGTTACTTTCACAGTGTCTTCTCTATTGTGAAGACGGTATACAGAATGCGTTTCTTAACGAACATTTAGATTCTTTAAAAATGTTGGAACATATTACTTTGCTAAATATATGTTTTAGATTCATCAATCAAATATATACATAAAGATTCACTGAATGCTACTGAAATCAGTAATGTATGTTCTTTAGTGGCTGTTCTATGCTAGCAAGGTGTACAAAGAAGTAATTCAATTTAAAAGATACTGCTGCCTCTCAAGAGACGTAACACGAAAGATTCAATATTCTCCTGTAATATTGTTATAATCATGATAAGTGTTAATTTATTTAATATTTTTGTTAGTATGTACGATGATTACTGACAAAGTGGAATAATTTCACTGCATTAAGGATTGTGAAAACTGTGGGTTTTTTTTTTTGATGAGGGAACTTAAAAATAATGGATAGACTATTCATGGAATTACAATGTTATATTAATAATAATACGTAATTGAATTAACCAAAAATCATCCTGATAAACCTTTTAAAAAACCCTAATTTGTAAGGTTTTAGAAATAAGCCTGAAATAATGGAGACTGTGTGTTAAAGTTTTGAGTATTAATTTATTATTGTCAATACTCGAGTTCAGAAAATTCAGTGCTTTGGTAGACACCGTAATACATTGTGTATATATGTGCCTGTTTCTCAACAACTATTATCATTTTTGAAGGACCAAAACTATCCGTTTTATAAACATCTGACCTCATGATTGTTATGGGTATAATGGTAATGTAGTGAAATCAGTCTGGTATGGATTTATGATTCACTTAAAACTTTAACTGTAACGTACATATTATGAATGTAAATAACATCTGTAATATATTCATGTCTTATATTAACTATATATATTAAGTGTGGATTAGTGTTATTTTGAAGGTATTTATTTTCGTCCTCAACTAATGTATTTCTTTATGTATTAAGTGTGGCCTGGTGCTTATTTACAGTACATCATGAAGAACAACGTGTTCTAGTTATTTAATAGGTGCTGCTATAGTGATCTGTTGTAACTCGAAGTGGTCATGTATCGATGATGCTCTTGATGTAAATAACATTAAGTCACCCCTGTTTTAAATAATCTTTTCAGCTCCTTCGCTGATTGGTCAGAATAGCGAACTACAATACAGAGGGCCTCGGGCTCCATTCCCGGCCGAGCCGGAGATTTTAGCCACGTGCGGTTAACTTTTCTGGTTCGGCGACTGGGTGTTTGTTTTAATATACACCTGTTCGTCTTAAAAACAATACATCACACTTACAACCCTCACAGATACACTTAATAGTCGAACGCATACCTCCACATACTTTTGGCTCCAGAAAGGGAAAGAGATAGAAGACTGGGCTAGGTCTACACGGGTGACAGACCTGCCAGGGTATGGTAAAAGTCGCCAAAAAGAAAGAGAACGAAAGATAGAAAGATATTATTATTATTATTATTATTATTATTATTATTATTATTATTATTATTATTATTAAATAATAAATATAATAATAAATAATAATAATAACCTTGTAACGTTAGTACTATGCTTTTTTTCTATTTTTTATGGTAATACAAGATGATTTGTTTTGAACTTCCATTATCATTTCATGACTAATATTTTTATTTTATTCAAAATCCCTGGCCTGTCCGGAAATCTAACCCGAGGACTCCGGGTAAGAGACAGGCACGCTAGCCCTACACCATAGGATAGGCTGTGAATTATCTAGGGGAATAGAAATGTTATGATGTGTTACATTGAAATGTTAATTTGTTGTTCAGTATATATGCATCTTTAAAAATATATTCATAGTTGTTAACGTATCTTCACTCAAGTAATATCATCCTGCCCTTCACTCAATGTTCATCTTTCCTCCCTTGAAACATAGCCGTTGAGCAGATGTGGGAAACCTGCTCCTCGGCATAAAAATATTATGTCATTTCTTCACTGCGGCACTCAGATAATATATGGGTAAGTTTCTCCCCCCACCTCCGAAAAGATACATTAATTGTTGAGAGAGATGATATATAGTACGTGGTCATGTTTCAATCACCTAGAAGTTTACAGACTATGAAGTTCCCTGAAAGAGTGGTACACAACCTTGTCACTCAATGGTTTAGACGAGTGATTAACTGTATCCCAGCCCACTTTTGCCCCTAGAATTTAACCTGGTATTCATTTCTGGTGTATCCCGAGGAACCCCATCCCCATGGCCATATGCCTTTACCTCGTGCGGGTGAGGCCGTAGAATAAATCCACGGTATCCCCCTTCTGTCGTAAGAGGTGATTGACACAGGAACCCTTAGGGGCTCTCAACTTGAGAACATGGGCTGGTGATCAAGGGGTCTCTAGCTAACTGACAAAACTTCTTCTTACTTCTGACAGGCTCCTCAACTCTTAAATGCATAATTTTTTTTTGGAAATATAAACATTATGTTAGGATTTCCTGAAAGATTCATAGCAAGGGAAAAATGATATAAAATTCCATGTCGATATTTTAAAGAACAAAGATTTTCTGTATGTTTCATATATGTTAGTTAATGGATAAGCAGTTGTTACACTATCGACATGTTATTACGTACGATATGCTGTACATAAACAAGTGTTCTTTCTCTTTTTTCAACTTATTTGCCACAAATGATTTGCATACATAGTGTGTGTCCATTCACTCACAAAATTCAGCCTCCTCTCGTGGTTTCAGGTTTTTGTAACTTTAGGGTCATTGTATCACATTAATCACTCCAGGCTACTGATGGAAACCTGTGTAGCAATTCTTTGTTGAAATAAAGAAACATTCCAAATTCTGTGAAAGAAACATATATCACCGCACTGTATCTAGGAAATTTGCATCCATTTCGTTTGGTATTCCACTTGACCAAAATATCGGTTGAGTCTTGAGTCTTCAAAATATGGCTTATAGAGACAAAAGAAATTCCAGACTTCAGCTGAACGCATCATAATGTAACCTCTTCACTCGAATTCGAAAATACCACTGTAGATCCACAGTGCGGCCAGACTGAGCAACCAATGTCAAAGATATTGTATTAACATCGTGGAATATGTGGGAAGCATACATTAGTTCATGAAATTCCCTCCAGTGGTATCCACATCATTTTGTAAAGCCACATTGCAGTTACGCTTCACCATGCATTTGAGAGTTAAGTCTGTTCATATCGGACATCCCTTCGTCAACTCCTGGTCTCTTTGTATTCCGACGGTAGTAAGTTTTCTTCACTTTCACACTTTTCGTGGTCCTTCCTTTCCTTCCATTTTTCGTAGGATAGGTTATATTTCTTTATCATTTTTGGTTATTTGGGAGGGGATGCTTGCCTCCTGTTTGTTTCAACAGTATGAATACTCCAATTTAACACAGAATAAAACGAATGGATGGACCAAACCTAAGTACACTAAATCATATCTGCAATATTTCTGCGTTTAGGGGAAATATACATTTTTTCATATTCCGTGCTATAATTATTTTAGTTGGAACGGTAATAGTAGGCCTACTCATTTTTGGCCGTCTGCGAAAGAAAACTCGCCTATAAAACTCCATAAAATCAATCTGCGTCATGCAATCATAATAAACTCTTAATATGCCATTACCGGGCGAGTTGGCCGTGCGCGTAGAGGCGCGCGGCTGTGAGCTTGCATCCGGGAGATAGTAGGTTCGAATCCCACTATCGGCAGCCCTGAAGATGGTTTTCTGTGGTTTCCCATTTTCACACCAGGCAAATGCTGGGGCTGTACCTTAATTAAGGCCACGGCCGCTTCCTTCCAACTCCTAGGCCTTTCCTATCCCATCGTCGCCATAAGACCTATCTGTGTCGGTGCGACGGAAAGCCCCTAGCAAAAAAAAAAAAAATATGCCATTAGCACCTGTAAGTGTTCTTAACATGTTTGCAAACTTGCAGACCTTAATCACCATCATTTATAATCAGTTTAATGTAGAAATGGATTCTCAGTACTGCAAAATCGGACGAATATTTAGAATCATAATGAGGTATCTAGTAAAAATATCTATACTGAGCGACGTGGTTCCGCGGTTCGTGCCATGTAGCCGTTAGCTTGCATTTGGGAAACGGCAGACTCGAACCCCACTATTGGCAGTCTTGAAAATGGTTTTCCATGGTTTCCCTCTTTCACAATACGCAAATTCTTAATCAAAACCACGTTCGCTTCCTTCCCTGTCCTAACCCTACCACAGCGTCGACTGTCGAGTTTCTTCGGCGTTAAGCCAGGTGGCAAAAATGTTCTTATTTCCACATGTCACAGACGCCCACCTTTCTCAATGAAAAACAATTTTCCGCAAGATCATTTTTTAAATCATTGAGGTTCATAACGTATAGATAACGTACAGAATTAATCGATGTCTACTTCGGAGTTATACTGTAGCAAAAGGTTGAATGCAGTATTTGTGATATATTATATGTTGGATGAAGGATCTGTGAAGTTCTAGTCATTAAATTCCTTATCACCTCAGTTTCAACGCAAAAGTGTCCAGATCTTCATTAAGAGTTTTATGTCGTACCAAGTAGTGCATACCTGTCACCTGGAAAGGGGTGCCAACTGGGGCAGTAGGGCGCCCATCGCAAGGCCAGGTAATTTTAGAGAAATCTACTAATTGTTGTCCCGCTTCTGAACATAGGGAATGGATACAGACATACACTCGACTAGAATTTTTGAAAGTCCCTGATATATTAGAGTTCAATCATTGTCAAAATACTTTTATTCCACGCCAGCCTAAATTATTTTATATACGATTATATTAACACTTGAGGGCCGGCCTAATGTCCACGACTGTTAAAGGGTCAAGATTATATGGTATGATGCCGTGGTTAGCCAGTTCGAGTCCCGTTGGTGGAAGAAAACTTCCAAATCAGAATGTTAGCCGGCAGGGTAGGAGAGGTGGGGATATGCAATCTCTAATCACTAGATTGCGTGCCGAAAGCGTGAATTAAATTCTAAATCTCTCCGCATTGTTAATATGGAGTGAGGATATATGAAGCTGTTGATGGTGATTCATCCGTCGGATGGAGACGTTAAGCCTTCAGTAGAGTACGCGCCGACATCGGGGTTCAAACTTTTCCTGCCTCATTATCTTCATCATCGCCGCACATCCAGACGTGCAGGTCGCCCATGGGAGTCAATGGAAAGACCTTCACCAGACGAGCTGAACATGTCGTTTTATAATGTTATGTTCAATCTTTCCTTCGCTGTTAATCGTACTTCACCGTTCCATTGTTCTCCTTCGTAGCGTAACGATTAGCGCTATTAGCTACCGTCCTCGGAGCCCCGTATTCGACTCCCGATTATGCCAGAGATTTAAGAATGGTAGGAGGGCTGGCATGTGGTTAAATGGTGCATGCAGCTAACATGCATTGTAGGTGTGTGTGTATGTGTGTGTGTGTGTGTGTGTGTGTGTGTGTGTGTGTGTGAAAAGAGCTGTATGATGAAAACTACGGTCTATAAATGATGATATTATTTTGAAGCCATTGTATAAACTACCAATTTTACTGTTTATCATGGATTATATAATGTAGGGCATCGCAAGGAACCTGCGAATGTGTAGGCGCTCAAAAAACCCAGCGTACGGTACAGTATAAATTCCTCTCACGTACCCTTTCCTCGAAAACACCTGAACCTTTGGATATAATGTTTGTTGTGGGTTCCACAGGGATTGTATATACATGGGAGGTGAATTATCCATTGATAATAATTAAGTCTGATAAAATGTAAAATAACCGCCTCTGTGGTGTAGTGGCTAGTGTGGTTAGCTACCACCCCCGGAGGCCTGGGTTCGATTCGCGGCCCTGCCACGAAATTTGAAAAGTGGTACGAGTACTGGAACGGGGTCCACTCAGCCTCGGGAGGTCATCTGAGTACAGGGGGGTTCGATTCCCTCCGTAGCCATCCTCGAAGTGGTTTCACATGGTTTCCCACTTCTCCTCCAGGCAAATGACGTGATAGTACCTAACGGCCGCTTCCTTCCCTCTTCCTTGTCTATCCTTTCCATCCCCCCACAAGGTCCCTATTCAGCATAGCAGGTGAGGCCGCCTGGGTGATGTGCTGGTCCTACTGTCCATTTGTATCCCCCCACCCAAAGTTTCATGTTCCAGGACACTCCTCTTGAGGCGGTAGATGTGGGATCCCTCTCTAGGTCCGAGATAAAATCCAACGCTGGAGGGTAAACGGATTAAGAAAGAGAGAAAAAGAAAGAAAGATAATAAATATTAAATGCGAAGAAAATACATAACCATGCGCTCATTTTTTAAGCGGCTGTACAAGGATGGACAAAATACTGTTTGTTGATAAAATTGTGATCTGAGGAAAGGGTGATACAGGAGACCAAGAACAGCCTGATGCAACAAATGGAAGCTAAAAGATTGGGGAATCGGGGAACAGAATTTAGAGATCAAGATATTGATAGAATAGATTATTGATTTTTACGATCTATTACGTACTTTTAGAGTTGCTTATAGTTGCTTATATGTGTTCGTTTTCGAGTTTTGATTATTTCATTTTGTAGTAAAACTTTGACCTTGTGGAAGCCCTAATTGACTGAAAAATATTTGATCTTTTCAAAAAATAATAAGTATTTATATATTTACCCGTCGCGCTATAGATATGGTGTACACGATTCCAACTGTCAGTGAGACTGTGACCAATCAGCCTTGCGACCCCAAAAACTGTGGATTCAGCATTAACCTCGGTCATTTTAGTCTATTTTCTTTTCACTCCATCTCAGCCCCCGTTCAATGGAGGCTGAACGTGGGCTTAAACGGAAACTAGAGCGTCACAATTCATCTCAGCGAAGAAATAAACAGTGCATTCGACATTAATATCGGTTATTTTACATTACTTTTACATGTCATCCCCTCACAATCCTCGCCCCTAGCGGGGATAGGAATTACAACAACCGAATTGCCAGTATTCATCTCAGTGACCCTAGAAACTATGGCTCGTTTACTATTATTCTCATATTTCACGCCCTCTCCACCTCCGCCCGTAGGGGCCCTACCTCACAGTTTTCTTTCCGTAATAGTAAGGAATATGCGTGTCCTGCTCCGCGGTGTAGGGGGCAACGCGTCCGCCTGTCAACCAGCGGCCCCGGGTTCGATTCCCGGCCAGGTTTTTAATTGTATTTGATTAATAGACCTGGTCTGGGGATTGGGTGTTTGTGTCGTCCTTAATGTTCCTTTCCTCACATTCAACACTTTACACTTCCCCAATTTCCATATACACGCAGGTCCATAACATATGGTGCAAAGTAGGGGTAAAAGATCTTTCTAGGTCGACGCCCCGAATAAATAGCATTAAAAAGGCACCAAGTCTGGTTGAGAGCTATGCTCGAATATTCACACGTACATCCATAATCTCGGTCATTTTTGACATTTTTCACCCCTTCTAAGCCCATATCCCAATTGGGAGTGAACTTTGACTTAAACGGCATGCAGAGTGTCACAGTTCATCTCAGCTAACCCAAAAGGTATGGATTCGACATTAATATCAGCAATTTTCGGATAATTTTACATCTAATCCCATTCTTTTAGGGGTCCTAGGGGTTTATTGCCCTTGCAGTAATTTTTCCAGATGGTAAGTTATATATATGTGTATCAAGTTTGGTTGAGAGCTATGCTGGAACCTACACACATGCATCCGTAATCTCTGTCATTTTCGATATTTTCTTTTTTCACCCCTTCTCGCCCTATATGCCGATGGGGACTGAACTTGGACTTAAACGACATCCGGAGTGTAACTATTCGTATCAGTGATCCCAAAAACTATGGATTCTACATTAATATTGGTCGCTTTGTATTATTATATTTCACCCCTTTCTATCTCCGCTCCTAGAGGTCTTAAGGGTGTCTTACCCACGCAGTATTTTTCTCAGATAATAAGTCATATTATGTGTGCCAAGTTTGGTAGACAGCTATACTGGAACATACACAGACATAAGTCCATAATCTCGCTCATTTTTGAACATTTTCCTTTTCACTCCATATCACCCCCTATGCGAACTGGGGCTGAACATTGATTTAAATGGCATCGACAGCGCCAAATTTCATCTCAGCGGCCCCAGAAACTATGGATTGTAAACTAACATTGGACGTTTTCGATTATTTTTTATTTTGCCTCCACTCCTATGAATGATAGGGGTGTCATGCCCCCTCTTTCAGGTAGTAAGTCACAGTTGTGCCAGCTTTGGTTGAGAGCTATGTTGGAATATGCACACATAATATATGCCCATAATCTCGCTCATTATTGGACACTTTCTTTTTCACTCTTTCTCACCCCCTATGCCGGGGGCTGAACTTGGACTTAAACGACATCCGGAGTGTCACTGTTTATCTCAACGACCCCGAAAACTAGAGATTCTATTATTTTATATACCCCCATCCCTAGGGGTGTTAGGGGTGGCTTACCCCAACAGTGTTTGTCTCCAGATAGTAAGTCATAAGTTTAGCAAGTTCGGCTGAAATTACTCCAGTGTTTAGGAGAAGATGTGGAATTTATACGGATAGCCTAAATACTTCCAATTTTACGTTATATTAAATATAATACTCGCCTTTGCTGTTGGGAATCCCCAGTTGTTATTCGTTAGGACTGGTTGATAACCTGTGTAATTCCACTGTTGACATTCTACATTTTTCAAAGTTTTTAAAACATTTTTTCACACAGCTACAATTTTCAGACTGGGCAGACCTATCGAATTTGGTCTTACTGTATGACATGAAACTACATCTCGATCACGGCATGTTGGATTAATATTTCCAAATAACAGGCAGGGCCATGGACCTCTTAGGAAGAAAGGCACGTTACAAAACATGGCGGCGTGTTCCCATCTTCCTATATAGAGCAAGTCTTACCGGACTATCATAGCGTATGCTCCTGTCGCCTAGCGACAATCTGTCCATGAAGTCGATCCAATCTTGGTTTGGCTTTGCAATTAACCCTTTCAGACCTGAAAGAAAACTGGAAGTGTGAATTTTTGTTTGTATGTCAAAAACTGACTAAAATGCTCCTCAGTACACATATTGATAGTTTATTTTACAATAAAACCTAACATCCGAAAAAAAAGGACCCACACAATTGTGCGTATCAAAATTTATAACCTTGTTGTATCACATACGATGATGTATCTTCAAAATTTACGTTCACTAACCAATGTACACACTTCAATGAATATATTGCGGTATTCAGTAAAGCTTCTAGATTAATATAAACGCAATAAATAAATACTTACTTTTGGCACTACTGCTTCCTGCCATCTCGCCGATCAACTGTGCTTTTTAAACTCTTCTTCCTTCGCCCTGGTGGTCAAGCGCATACTAAAAACAATTGAAATACACGCCACGTATCCCGCACAAACTGCAGTCCGGTCTTGCGCCGAAAAAACGTCAAATATGGTCAGGGATAAATAAAATACGAACCCGAACAATTGTGCGTACACGGTCTGAAAGGGTTAAATGAATTACATAAAATTACTCATCATAAAATAATTACTCATAGGATCTTGTTCAAACCACTTCCTAAACCCTCCCAGGAGTAACAAGAACAACTTGTGAAATTTTCAGCGAAATCGGTCCAGTAGTTTTTGAGTCCATTCGGGACAAACAAACAAACATCTTTATATAGATAGAGGGATTGATAGATACAGATATAATTGTCCTTCTCTTGGTACATTTCTAATTGTTGCTTGATTAAGATGAACAACATAACGATCAGTTCCACCTCCGATTCATTTTTATGTGTTTTTCCTCTTACGATAGGCAGGGGATGCCCTGGTTGATAGTCTACCACCCACTTCCAAGGTGTGTGTGTGTATTTTCATTAATGTCTTTTTACAATGATGCATTTCTTACTAACTATTAAATCTCACAGCCGGCTACACAGTACTCGTTGCTCTAGCGTCAGCCATGGCAGTCTTCAACAGGTCACATTTCTCCAAGATATCTTAATTGCCGTGTTTCTCTACAAGTGACATGGATGACACAACGCGTGCCTGGACGAGTCAGCTGGTGCCCTTGGCAGCATCTCCCAGCTGTGACTGTGACTGACTTACTCAATAACCTCAACAGAAGATATTTATCACTCACTAACCTGGCACATGCACTAGCCTATGCATTACGGAAACGAGCACCATTTCCACATCGACCTTTGTTCCGAGGACACTCGTATTCTGGAGTGTTGCGCTAGGATTCCTATATATATGTCACGAACTCAAAGCTTTGTATGTACAGGTATATTAGCTATTGTTTCCGTCGTTGACTGGTTAAAATTCGTATATCTTCATTTATTCCTTCTGTAGTAATGCCTCTAGCGGAAATGAGTGGCAGTCGAAGAGAGCGCCTATAAAAATGAACAATAGTTATTGAAGTTACCATACTAGTGGTTTAACGTCGAACTTACTGAGATATAAGACAGAAAAGAGCTAGGTCTGGGAACAAAAGGGTCGTGGTCTTAATTAAGGTACAGTCCCAGACTTTTCTTGGTGAGAAAATGGGAAACCACGACTGGGGAATCAGGGCTGCCAATGATGGGGTTCGAACTCACAGTCTCCCGAACGCCAGCTCACAGCTGCAAAGCCTATACCACACAGCCAATTTACTCGGTGTCAATCAGGGCAATGTTACTATTGAATAATTTTAGGTGTTAGAGCACTGTAGGAGAAAACTCCTGCGTAATTGAATGTGCCGAAATGTGTCTGACAGCCGGTGTTTTTCTGGTGACTCTAGCAGTGTGTCCGCTGTAACTGTAATTATTGGAATTAACATTTGGGCAGGCGCCTCAGGACTTGAAGTAAGGCATTCGCACAGTTTATTTTGGAGAGTGTGGAATACCCTGGTGAAAAACGCAATCGTTTTAACCACGTAATTTTTTATTATTATTATTATTATTATTATTATTATTATTATTATTATTATTATTATTATTATTATTATTATTATTATTATTATTTAAATATAAAACAATGTTCAAATTATCTTTCCTAGAACTTTCCTAATGTGCACTTTTTTCGAAAAAGGAAAGATTTGCTAAAATCTATAGGAGCCTCTCTAAACTCTCTTCTGTTAAGGAATATTATTTGAATGTTTAGCCCTGTTTCGTTTCTAGAAATCCTTATGTTCAAATACCAACTTTCAGATTAATCAATCCACTAAGTTTTGTAAGAGGAGACTAAAAGGGGCCCCAGGGGCTCTAAATTTTGGAGCGTGGGTTGGTGACCACAGGGCCCTTAGTTGAGTCCTGACATTGCTTCCACTTACTTGTGTCAGGCTCCTCACTTTCATCTATCCTATCAGACGTCCTTTGGTCAACTAGCGTTCTTTTTCGACCCCGACGGTATTAGAGCATTCCAGGCCTAGGGATTTTTTCATATTGCCTTTTCTTTCTATTTGCTTTACGTCGCACCGGCACAGATAGGTCTTATAGCGACGATGGGATAGGAAAGGCCTAGTAGTTGGAAGGAAGTGCCCGTGGCCTTAATTAAGGTACAGCCTCAGCATTTTCCTGGTGTGAAAACCACGGAAAACCATCTTCAGGGCTGTCGACAGTGGGGTTCGAACCCACTACCTCCCGCATGCAGCTTTTCATGTTCACGCTCTCCGTGGCCTTTGTCTTTATCTACCGATACTTTAATTTTTCGAAGTGTCCGATGCCTTCCATTTTCTCCTTTGATTAGTGTTAATAGAGGATGGTTACCCAGTTGTACTTCCTCTTAAAACAATGATCTTGCATCCGGGAGATAGTAGGTTCAAATCCCACTATCGGCAGCCCTGAAGATGGTTTTCCGTGGTTTCCCATTTTCACACCAGGCAAATGCTGGGGCTGTACCTTAATTAAGGCCACGGCCGCTTCCTTCCAACTCCTAGGCCTTTCCTATCCCATCGTCGCCATAAGACCTATCTGTGTCGGTGCGACGTAAAGCCCCTAGCAAAAAAAAAAAAAAACAAAACAATGATCACTACCACCATTAAAATCTGCATCATTCTTTATGTTAAACACGAATCGTCCGCAGCAACTGAGTAAGTACTTTAAGTGACACAATTGGATATGCGGTATCCGTGTTATTATTGTGGGTCTACCTTTGGGAGTTGATGGGTTCAGACCCCATCATCCTCAACGCCAAAACAGTTTTTTTAAAAATAATTTCCCATCATGACGGTATGACGGTTTCAGTAGTTACGGAATCTATACCAGTCGCCTTTGTTATATTACGCTGCAGTTCTTTAACTATTTGTACTCTTGCAGACTACTCTCGAAGGCAGGGCATAGTTAGGGTGAGGGTAGTCACGCCCTAGTTGAACCATGGGCAACGGCTGAGTGGCCTAAGAAGTGGTCCTGAGAGTCGAGATAACAGTAGCTATGGAATAGGGATGAGAATCTCGGACATATTCTGAGTCTTGGCCCTCCTTTTTTGATCAGGCGCTTACGACTATACACTCCACCAGTGGTCCCTAACCCGTCAGAGGAAAGATTATTATTAATAATAGTATTTGCTTTACGTACCACTAACTGCTTTTACGGTTTTCGGAGACGCCGAGGTGCCGGAATTTTGTCCCGCAGGAGTTCTTTTTACGTGCCAGTAAATCTTCCGACACGAGGCTGACGTATTTGAGCACCTTCAAATACCGCCGAACTGAGACAGGATCGAACCTGCCAAGTTGTGGTCCGAAGGCCAGCACCTCAACCGTCTGAGCCACTCGGCCTGGCAGAGGAAAGATTCTCACTGGGACTGTGTGTAAGTAGGGTAGCATCCTACTCCGTAAAATTTACCGAGCTCAGAGTACACTAAGGATAGAAAATGTGTTGGCTGCCGAAACCTGTTGCACTCCTCTGGGGCATTGATTAATGACCGACAGATGAAATGATATTGGAAAGTGTTGCTGGAATGGAAGATGACAGTGAACACCAGTGTACCCGGAGAAAAATCTGTTCCTCTTCCGCGTTGTCCAGCACAAATCTCACATAGAGTGACCGAAAT